>NC_061122.1:115551258-115653088 GCF_002878395.1 Capsicum annuum | reverse complement strand
ATGTTATCAGTTTCAGTATCAGTTATGACAGTTATCAGTAAACCATGTATAGCTTACAGGTCATGCTATCATGTATTCATGGTCCCAGTTTCTATATATGTGTGTTTGCACTCCCACGTTCATATTAGTCAGTCAATGTTGTTCATGCATGAAACCTTTTATGTTCATCCTACCTTCCTCGTATACTCAGTACTTCAGTTGTACGGACACATTTGCGTTATGGGTCTTTCTTTTCATGTTACACCATAGGTTCCGAGATACGAGCTCCAACCCAGCAGTAGCGGTAGCATTCTAGTCGCAGAGACACAGTGAGTCCTCATTGATTCGAGGACAATATGATTTGATACATTTATTTATTTCTTCAGTTCAGTTTTACGGAATTAGTTAGAGACATGTTCCTTTAACACCTTATTTAGATAGTTTAGAGGCTTTTTTCTATTTACTTTCAGATTTTTGTTCAGATTTACGTTCAGATTGAGTTATTTTGGGTATTTTCACCCACATAATTGTATTCAGTTGAACCTCATAGCCTTACAGTTCCATGTATTCCGCATTATTATATTATGATTTGCAGTATACAGGTACAGATATTAGTCATAGGTTAGCTTGTGGTCCCTTGGGGTCATGAGCACCATGTAGCATTCCGGTTCAGCAAATCGGGGTGTTACATCATGCTTGATACTCATACTATACTTCTGCACCCTACAGATTATAGTATGAGTTCTCATTATTGACATGTGCATCGTGTGAAGCTACCATGGATCATAGGTTTTGAGTTAGATCCTAGCATCTAAATTTGTTCCTGGTCTCTTTTTTTATTGGACTAATCTCTATTTTGAATTTTAAATACGGCTTTGTATATAATTATTTTGTAGCATTATTACCATGTACTATTTTTTTGAAGCTTTTGTACTGACTTCACCTGGTTTTGGGGTCGCTTCTCTATGTTAGTCTCTTTGTTGAACTCATTTTTCCACTATTTTTCTTTTTTCTCTCAATGGTCTATTACTAGCTATTTTGGACTATGGGTTGGTCTACCTAATGGTGAGTCATAGTAGTTTCCATTATGACTTAAGAAATTTGGTCATGATAGTTTGGTATCAAATCCCAGGTTCACTAGTGTAGTTTGTACAAGAGCACGATGCCTACCTGAAGATAACTACGATGATGTTCATATCCTATATTTGGGAGCTATAGGGCATTCCTCGAAAATTCAAATTCTTGATTCCTTATAAAGTGTCTTCATTTTTATGAACTTCTGAGTACCTCATTTTACTCCACTATTTCTCAATGGATAGCATGAGGTTTTTGATGGGTAAGTGTGGAACTTCTACCCATGTTACCAAAGTTTTAGATTAGAGTCAGTCTAGGGAGTTAGAGATTAGTATTGAGGATCTTTAGTATTAGCTAGTGTTCTGGGGATAGAATAGGCTATGATAGGGTTTGAGACCACCTCAGCTTTTTAAGATACCTTGTTAGGGATTTTTAGTTTTTTCAAGGGTAATTTATATACAGTGGTGGTGCCCAATAAGTTGACTGGTTTCAAGCTGGAATTGATTTTGTTGGTGTTTAACTGGCTTTTTATCAATTTTAGAATATAAGATATGGTTTATCGAGTCGTCAATCTATACTTTTATGTTATATTATACAAAGCTTGATATGGTTCGTGGAATTATTAAAGGATTAGCATTACCACTCCATTCAGCATCAAAGCAGTTGATAGCAACTAGGACTTTTTCCCTTCAGGTTATGGATTATTCAAGGACTATAGAGAGGGAATGTCATCAGACAATAAAGGTGGCAATAAGAGGCCATATTAGTAGTTCATTATTAGTGATATTCCTTTCGAAGGTAGGGATCCTCCTAGTAAATGTCAACAACACTAAAATCCTATCAGGTTAAAATTGGTAATATCTTAGATTATGGATGGATCTTAGGTAGGTTGTGGTGTTCACATTAGACGAAGTTCTCGATAAGCTTCATGGGATTTTGGTCTATGTTATCATGCTTTGGTAGTTATTTTGGGTGAGTGG
Organism: Capsicum annuum; assembly: GCF_002878395.1. Lineage (NCBI taxonomy): Eukaryota > Viridiplantae > Streptophyta > Magnoliopsida > Solanales > Solanaceae > Capsicum > Capsicum annuum. The sequence goes on along the minus strand of NC_061122.1, from coordinate 115,651,055 downwards.
GTACATTGCATTAGAGAGTTCCACAAGCATGTTTTGATTATTGAGATATTGGTCATTGGTCTTAGAAGTTCCCCAAGTGTGAGTTGGTTGGTTGATTGCTATTAACTTATGTTTATCAGTAGATTAGAGCCGTATGGGTTTTTCATAATGGTAGAAAGATCAACCATTAGTCTAGATAGTTTTGTCAATGTTAGAATATTGAGCATTCGATGTAGACATATCAATCTCTTAGATCTATGTCATCTTTGGGAATAAGTAATGCACTTAGTATTTCAATTAGTTACTGCAAACAAATCAATGTCTTAGAGTCGTGTCTGTAATGACCTGGTTTTCTGGAATCAGAACGTCACACGGTGCTCATGATCCCAAAGGACCACAAGCCAACCCTCTACTGATATCTGTACCTGAACACTGCATAATATAGATAATAAATGCGGAAACTGGACATAAGGTTTAAAACATCTAAAAATACTCAAAATTTAAAATTGAATACTGATACATCTATCCAAAAAGCCTCTAAACAATCTGAGCTGTGGAGTTGATGGGACGTGTCCCCAAATAACTCCGTCTACTTAAAATAAATAAAATCTGATGCAATAATGATAAAAGGATCATCCTTGAATGAAGAGGACTCACTACTATGTCTACTGCTGCTGACTGGAACTAACCTGCTGAGGGTACTCTGGATCTCATGCCTCTGAACCTATGGTGTCAAATAAAACACCATAGTACAAATGCGTCAGTACGGGAATATGCCGGGTATGAAGATGAGGTAAGGCTAATTGCAAGGGCTTATGCATGAACAATTACTTAACTAAATAATCAAGAGAGTACTGAATGAGAACACATGCATGAATGCACGCACCACAACATAAATCATCATGACTCAAAATAATGAAACTGATTAACTAAATCTACTCATATCAATGATTGAATTTTGAGCTTTCTACTCTCGACTGACTGCATCGAAGATCAAACTTTTCTAAGGGATGATTTCAAAATCTACTAACAATGATAAGAAATGGTCATGTCTGAATCTGAAAACAAAAAATACTCAACTAAATCTAAGATTGAGATCAAGCCTATCTAATGGGTGATTTCAAGATCTGATAATAAGAATACTCAACAGAATCTGAGACTGAGATCAAGCCTATCTGACGGGTGATCTCTAGATCTAATAATAAGAATAATCAACTAAATTTGAGACTCAGATCAAGCCTATCTGACGAGTGATCTCTAGATCTGATAATGAGATTACTTAACTGAATCTGAGACTGAGATCAAGCCTATCTGATGGGTGATCTCGAGATCTGATAGTTAGATTACTCAACTGAATATGAGACTGAGATCAAGCCTATCTGACGGGTGATCTCTAGATCTGATACTGAATAGCTTTATATGGGACCAAACCTATCTGACGGGTAGTCCATGAATCAATGAACTATCTGAGTTCCTCACTGAGATAGATGACTGTATCGACAGTCATAATTTCTGTAGATTGATACTAAATCTACAACTGTGGGAAAGATTCACTTAACCAACATGCCCCGAATCTCAACTGGTGGAGTCCAACCTGTAACCCCAACTTGAAGGGTGCCAATACCGTTCCACGGGTAAAGACCTCTCTGGTCAACCCTATCTAATGGGTAACCTTAGCAAGAAGTCAATCATAAGGCAATATAATAGTCAAGACTATTTGATGGGTGACTAGCCTTTCCTGATGGGTGACTCCTCTATCCTGCGCTGGCTATATAGTTTTGGAGTTCAAGGATTTCTCCTAACGACTCTGCCTTACTGAAGGGGAGCCTCCATCCCTTCCCTTTCTCGGTGCTAGAACTGATTCTTAACTGAATACAAACTAAGTTGAATCTGATACTGATCATGTTTCTCTAATGATCTGACTGAGTTAAGTTAAATTCACTTGGTTCTATATCTAATGGAATACTACTGAATCTCGTTATCTAACTAAAAAACACTAAGCTTTGAATAGAATACTCGATTACTATAGAGGTCAGAACTGAACACTTGAATACTACTAGATCTGACCAGGGTACAGAACTGAGGCTACATTAATAGGGATACTAAGATTTCAAAAATTACAGAGATTACTGAGACTTCTTAAATTTGGTATCCGTCTGAGACTATAAATTTCTATAACTCGTTGAGTTTTAAGAATCATGACTCGACTGGAATTATCGTGAAAACTGACATGGGCTCTAGACAGCAGCTAAATTGTCGGGTATAAATACCCCCAGGACTTGATAACATGAAAGTAAAACATAATAATTCTTGAATAATCAAGACCATGGACAATCATTCACCATCACAATCACTAAGGCATCACTTCAAGCATTTAGGAATCCTAAACATGTAATAACATAGGGGGACATGCTATTGGATCATACTCCATTCAACAAGGTCTTGCATCAAATACTTAGCATGTATTAAAGTCTTAGCATGTATCGAAGAGCACATAATTGGAGAATTTCATGCTATCATGCCACAATTCATTCACTAAGGCTTTTCAACAAACACTTGGCATATGCATGGGCTTGCACACAATTGGGGATTTCTTGGCAACATGCTATAACGGCTCTAATTCCTTCACATAAGAATTTTATCAAACATATGGGGATCATGCTTTGCTTATTCAATAATTTCTATACTTAATTGACATAAAAACACCACTTAACAAGCAACTTGAAGAGGGTTTATCGTGAACATCACATGAATATCACATACTGAGGTCAAAGCTTGAAAACCTTGTAAAAAAAACTTGAATTACAACTCAGTAATTGTATGAACATCAATTTTAACTCACATGAATCATGAAAACTCATAAACATAAAAGCTTTGAAATTTAGTAAAGGGTTATTGAGCTTCTTGGATGAAAGGAACCCAAGAATCAACATCTGGAAACCTTAGAGAAACTCTTTCTTGAAAGCTCTTGGAGAGATTCTTGATTTATTGATTTCTCTGAAAGAAGAAGGAAGGGTTTTGATATTGTAGAAACCCTAGCTATTGTTCTTGAAAAACTTTGAGAGAAAACAATGATATTTTGGGTGAAATGAGGCAAAATCCCGTGTTAAGGAGTATATATAGGGGTTGGAAAAAGATCATTTTCGCCCTTGGAATTAAACTGAAAAATTTTGATTTTACATGTTGGCACGACGCACCATAATCACGCAAGCTCATTGGAAATTAGACAATCGGGAAATTGCTTGATGGCACGACATGGTGGAATCGCATTGCCACCTTGGTTGCGAATTGGAAAGGCACCGCGGCGCGGTGGAATCACGTTGGTGCGCTAGAAATTGACAATTCTGAAATTAAGCCTTCGCATGACATGCCAAAATCATGAAGGCTCACTGAATTTTGACGATTGCCATTTTAGCTGGCTCCGCGACACGCTAAAGTGCCATTTGGCACACTATCTCACTAAAATGGCTTTAACTCTATGCCCGAGTATCATATTTGGGTGAATTTGGTATCGATGGAAAGCCTATTCAATTATATACATGAAAAAAAGTCGATATTAGGGAAATTTTATATGGTTCAAAATACTTCTCACTTGGGAAGACACCTCTACCCCTTTTATGGTCGGATTAACACTTGACTGAACACGCTCTAAGGCTTAGACTATGAGAGAATTTTGCGAGGTCTTACAAAATCTCCCCCTTGGAAACATTCATCCTCGAATGTCGCTTGATAGTCTAAGAATACTAATCAACTGAACTTACTTAAGGAATGAGAACATCTAAAACATAACCAAGAAACTGGAACTACTGATATTTTGAACTCTCATACTGGACATGCATATCTGATGCATGGACTCATAACAGAGTTGATCTCATGAATGCATGACTGGATACACTAAACAACTAAACTCTTTCTACTGAACATGCATATCTAATGCACAAAGGTCTGACTAAACTAACTCTCAAAAGCATGACTAGCTATGCAATGACAACTGACGTTAACTTTATAAGGAGAGTCTGAACATGCAAAGGAATAAGTCTAAGGACATGAAAGATCACAATATCATGGGGTATCTCCCCCTTGGGACTCTATTTCCCTCTAAACACACCTCACTAAAAATACTGGGGTAGTGCACGAGGCACCTATGAACTAGGTCATGATTGACCGACTGAGGTTTAAAACTCATGCATGACTCATACTGACATATAAGCTCAAAATGGAAGCAAAGGATCTAGCAATACATATCACAAAGATGATGAAGGACTCATAACATACTCGTGTCTATATCAGGGAACCTTTCCTGATCATGAAGAGCCTGAAATGATAGAGACTATTCTGACGCTAACCACTATTGGCATCGAAAGGGGAACTTTGCTGAAAGAAACTCTTTACCCCTCTAAGCTATCCTCTACATTCTCGCATCCTATGTACTGGATCACCACACCCAAATCACATATCACTATCGGCTCTACACATACCTAGGTGGCTCTTGCTACACTCTCCATAAAGTGGATAGGTATGAACGCCACTAGCACTACCCTGGGATTTGGGGTATAGTTCCCTATCATGACTGAGATCTCCGAACTTTGGTGTGGGTACACTAGCTGAGGATGGAGCTGGGACTAAAAATCTCTGACTATGCTCAAACGGCTACCACCCTGGGACCCTTCCTGAGAGAAACCATGACTACCTATCCTGGCTCTCTTACTCACTCTCTCTTTCTCTCCTTATCTTTCTTAATCTACAGTGCATACATCATCAGTCTAGCAAGGTCCATATCCCTGTGAAGCATAGCAGTTTTGTACCCTTTAAACACTAACCCGGACACACCAGTCATAAACTTACTCATACTCACTCTAGGGTCAGCTATTAAGTTAGGAGCATACTTAGCTAACTGGTTAAACTTAAGATAGTACTTTTTCACTGTCATAGAGCCTTGCCTTAGGTTCATGAACTCTTATACCTTATCTTCACTCATATCTAGTGGAAAAAACTTATTCTAAAAGGCATCCTAAAACTCTTGCCAAGTCACAGAAGCTGCATCCTCCCCTCTACCCTTCTTCTACATCACAACCTAATTATGAGCAATATCATTCAACCTATAGGATACTAACTCCAAACTCTCCTCCTTAGGCACATGCATAACCTAGGTGATCTTCCCCACCTCCTCTAGATAAAGTTGTGGGTCCTCACCTTCTACTGACCCAAAAAATTTTGGTGGGCTCATTCTCATGAAATCTATAATTCTAGCTACGGCTGAACCCCCATCTTGCTGAGGTAGGGCCACAGCCTGACGGTTACCCTAAACATTAGTCACAGCTTAGGCTAGCGCCTGAAAAGTTGCTTGAAACTCTGCATATGACACACTCTTATTCTCAGGATCTACTAGCTGAGGTGGCTAGTCATCAACCCTATGGGCACTATCTCTGCGAGGAGGTATACTATGTAAATAGAAGAAAGAGGTTGATTAAAGTAAGGATCAACTTGAGCTTATGGTCACTCGCATGACATAAATACTGAAAGAAGGGAAACTATTCTTAAAAAAATATATTATAGCCTTTTTAAATAAATGTGGCATGAAACACACCCATGTACAAGACTCTACTAGATGCAGCTTTTCAGAATCCCTAGGGCACTATTGAACCTTAGGCTTTGCTTCCAAGTTTGTACCGACCTAATTTTCTAGAACCGAAATGTCACATGGTGCTCATAATCCCAAAGTACTACAAGCCAAACCTCTACCAATATCAATACCTGAACACTATATAATATAGATAATAAATGCGGAAACTGGCCATAAGGTTCAAAAAATCTAAAAATACTCAAAATTTAAAATAGAATACTGATACATCTATCTGAAAAGCCTCTAAACTATTTGAGCTATAGAGTTGATGGGAAATGTCCCCAACTAACTTCGTCTATAGAAAATAAATAAAATCTAATGCAATAATGATAAAAGGATCATCCTCAAATAAAGAGGATTCACTGATATATCTACTACTGCTGACTAGGACTGAGCTGCTAAGGGTACTCTAGATCTCGTGCCTCTGAACCTATGGTGTCAAATAAAACACCATAGTGCAAATGGGTCAGTATGGGAATATACCAAGTATGAAGATGAGGTAAGGCTTAATACAAGGACTTATGCATGAATAATTACTTAACTGAATAATCATGAGAGTACTGAATGAGAACACACGCATGAATGCACACACCATAATAGAAATCATCGTGACTCAAAATACTTAAATTGATTAACTGAATCTACTCATATCAATGATTGAATTCTGAGCTTTCTACTCTCGACTGACTGCATCGAAGATCAAACCTCTCTAACTGATGATTTTGGAATCTACTAACAATAATAAGAAATAATCATGTCTGAATTTGACAATAAAAAAACCAAATCTGAGACTAAGATCAAGCCTATCTGATTGGTAATCTCTAGATTTGATAACAAGAATACACAACTAAATTTGAGACTAAGAACAAGCCTATCTAATGGGTGATCTCTAGATCTAATAATAAGAATACTCAACTGAATTTGAGACTGAGATCAAGTCTATTTGATGGGCAATCTCTAGATCTAGTAATCAGATTACTCAACTGAATTTGAGACTTAGATCAAGCCTATCTTATAAGTGATCTCGGGATCTGATAATGAGATTACTCATCTGAATTTGAGACTGAGATCAAGCCTATCTAACGGGTGATCTCGGGATCTGATAATGAGATTACTCAACTGAATCTAAGACCGAGATCAAGCCTATCTAATGGGTGATCTTGGTATCTGATAAAGAGATTACTCAACTGAATATGAGACTGAGATCAAGCCTATTTAAAGGGTGAAATAGGATCTAATAATGAGATTACTCAACTAAATCTGAGACTGAGATCAAGCCTATCTGATGGATGATCTCTAGATCTGATACTGCATAACTTAATATAGGACCAAGCCTATTTAACAGGTGGTGTATGAATCAATGAAACTATCCGAGTTACTTACTAAGATAGATGATTGTAATTGAAAGTCCTGATTTCTGAAGATTGATAGTGAAACTGCAACTGTGGGAAATAGTGACTTAACCGACATGCCCCAAATCTTAATTGATTGGGTCCAACCAGTAACCCGAGTTGGAATGGTTTTAATACCATGCCATGGGTAAATACCTCTCTGCTAAATCCTATCTAATGGGTAACCCTTGTAGGAAATCAAGCCTAAGGCAATATAATAGTCAAGCCTATCTGATGGTTACTAGCCTTTCCTAATGGGTGATTTCTGTATCCTGCACTAGCTATGCAGTTTTGGAGTTCAGGGATTTGTCCTAACGGCTCTATCTCTTGATGAGGAGCCACCATCCCAGCCCTCACTCTTGCTAGCTTTTACTCCTAACTGAAAGACTCTAAATTGATTCTTAACTAAACACAAACTAAGCTAAATTTGATACTGATCATATTTCTCGAATGATCTAACTGAGTTAAGCTTAATTCACTTGGTTTTGTATCTGATAGAATACTACTGAATCTCATTATCAAACTGAACGATACTGATCTTTGAATAGAGTACTTGATTACTATAGAAGTCAAAACTGAACACTTGAATACTACTAGATTTGAGCTGGGTGCAGAACTGAGGCTAGATTACTAGTGATACTGAGATTACGGCAATTACAGAGATTACTGAGATTTCTTAAATTCTATATCTGTCTGGGAATATAGAGTTCTATAACTCTCTAAGTTCTAAGAATTATGGCTCAACTGAAATTATCATGAAAACTAACATGGGCTCTAGACAGCAGTTAAATTGTCGAGTATAAATACCCCCATGACTCGATAAAATAAAAGTAAAACATAACCATTCTCGAATAATCAAGACCATGGACAATCAGTCACCATCACAATCACTAAGGCATCTTTTTAAGAATTTAGGAATCCTAAAAATGTAATAGCATAGGGGGACATATTATTTGATCATACTCCATTCAACAAGGTCTTGCATCAAACACTTGGCTTGTATTAAAGTCTTAGCATGTACCGAAGAGCACATAATTGGGGAATTTCATTTTATCATGCCACAATTCATTCACCATGGTTTTTCAACAAACACTTGGTATGCATGGGCTTGCACACAATTGGGGATTTCTTGGCAATATGCTATAATGGCTCTAATTCCTTCACATAAGTATTTTATCAAACATATGGGGAGCGTGCTTTGCTTATTCAATAATTTTTACACTTAACTGACATAAACACACCACTTAACAAGCAACTTGAAGAGAGTTTATCATAAACAGCACATGAATATCACATACTAAAGTCAAAGCTTGAAAACCTTGTAAACAAATATGAATCACAACTCAATAATAGTATGAACATCAATTTCAACTCACATGAATAATGAAAACTTATAAACATAAAATCTTGAAAATTTATAAAAGGGTTCTTGAGCTTTTTGGATGAAAGGGACCCAAGAATCAACATCTTCAAACCTTAGAGAAACTCTTTCTTGAAAGCTCTTGGAGAGATTCTTTATTTCTTGATTTTTCTTAAAGAAAAAGGAAGGTTTTTGATTTTGTAAAAACCCCAGCTATTGTTCTTGAACAACTTTGAGAGAAAAAGATGATATTTTGGGTGAAATGAGGCCAAATCCCATGTTAAAGAGTATATATAGAGGTTGGGAAAAAACCCTTATCACCCTTGGAATTAAACTAAAAAATCCTAATTTTACATGCTGGTGCGATGTGCCAAAATTACACCAGCTCACTGGATATTGGACAATCGATAAACTACTTGATGGCGTGACGCGATGGAATCACATTGCCACCTTGGTTGCGAACTGAAAAGGCATCGTGATGCGATGAAATCACGTTGGTGCACTAAAAATAGACAATTCTAAAATTAAGCCTTGGCACGACATGCCAAAATTATGGAGGCTCACTGGATTTTGACGATTGTCATTTTGGCTGGCTCCACGACGCACTAAAGTGCTAGGTGGTACATTATCTCACTAAAATAGCTCTAACTCTTTGCCCGAGTATCGGATTTGGGCGATTCTAGTATTGAAGGAAAGATTATTCAATTCTCTACTTGAAAAAAAGTTGATATTAGGGAAATCCTATATGGTTAAAAATACTTCTTACTTGGGAAGAGACCTCTCCTCTGGCAGATTAACACTTCACTGAATACGCTTTAAGGATCAGACTATGAGAGAATTTTTTGGAGTCTTATAGTGTTATATGTGGGAAAAAGTAGTCCATTTAGTATTTTAATCTGTTAATCAAATTCTTAGTCTTAGTTTGGATGTATTCATACTCATACTTTTCCAGGTAGGTCATGGCCCATAAGTATGGATTTGTTCATTATAGGTACGCTTTTAATCTCCTATGCAATCAGTATTATTTGGATTGAGTTAGGATTTTTCATACCCATTGGAGGTTATGTGCCTTGATTACTATGTTGATTGGTACACCTTTGTGTAACGTTATACATATATGACTAACCACAGTGATATTTTCTTTTGTTAGTAGATTGAGTGGATCAGTATTGTATTTTACATATGGTGTAGCCCTTGGGAAAATCATATTTCTTTTGGTATATTGTCCTAGATGTCATCCTACAGTGGCATTGGCTGTTCTTTTTCTTTTTTGCCACCTCCACTTTGTACTTTTGTTAACATATTTTTGTTTTAATTTTGATTGATCCTTACTTGATAGATGACTAGACTATTTTTATCTTAATAGTGTTCCCTTCTTTGTGATTCTTGTCTATTTGGATTAGAACCTTTATTAGTTGGTTTTATATTCTATCGACAAGGTTAGATTGGTTATTTAGAGGGTTATGGGGAGAAAGATTTGGCCTTTCGTGGCTTAATTATTATTTTAGTATTGTTGATTCCTTTTCTATAGCCCGTTCCTAAGGTTGGGAAGTTGAGATTTATTATTTCAATTTTTTTGGTCATCACTTGGTTATAGTCTTAATCTTGGTGTTGTTATTGAGTTGGGTACTTTGTTCTTTTTACAATATGATTTATGGTCCAATTGAGTTAAGGTTTGTTTAAATAGATGAATTTAAGATTTTCTCCTTCAGTACATGCTCAGCCTTTGACTTTATAGAATTCTTTTGCTTGGTGATATATACTTATATATTAGTTGTCGATAACCAAAGTGGATGTTTTTGAGAATGAGTATTCATTGTCATTGATTGAGTATTGGTTTGACTAGATATAGTCTAAGATCATATTAATCTTTGTTGCTTAATGTTTGTCTACCAATAGTACTCTTTGCAGTCATGGCAAGTTCTTGGTTATGCCTTGATGCATTACGCACTAACCAAATGTTTATTTGATTAGTCATATCTTTATCCTGTGGTGTTCCTCCATTGTTATTATGTTCTTTAGCAATATTTTTGTTCCATCCCTTGTAGAGTTCATTGGATATATACTTAGTCACTAATGGTAAGATATGAGATTGATTTGGGAATTTGACCTTAGTGAAGACTTCTTGGCTCCAATTGTGATTTTTGATATTTTAAATGATGGCTTGGGAGTTGTGATAGACATTGGAGTGTGGATTCTTACTCCTCAATAGGATCATGTTGGATGGTTGAGATTGAGTAGTTCATATTTGGTGTTGAGATTATAGCTATGGGTTGCATAACTTAGTTGTAGCCTATTTTGAGGTTCTGGTTCAACTAAGTGTTTATGATAGGTTAACCAAGCCTACTCTCTCCTTATTGCTTTAGTTTTCTTTATCTCAAGGAGATTTTTGTAGATAATGAGTGAAGGATAGTCTGTTGGCACATGGTTTGCTTTTGACTACATTTGACCTTGGTTCTCAAGTGTTATAAATAATTTTGAAAATATACTCAGTAAAGGAAGTGTACCCAAATTAGGCTAAGTGTCATTTCACCCACAACCTATAGAGTTTTCTAGAGCATATTGTTCATCTTTGAGAGATTGTGATTCAGACTCACCACTATTGGTTTTGAAAGCCATATAGATCAATTAGCAGCTTTGGCAGAGATCGTAGACATTGATCACCACTATTTGAGTATTCACATAGAACCTTATGAGTTTTGTCATATGCTAGTCCATGTGGATTTTTGGTGGGTCAATTTAATTTTTTTGAGGTTAGTGTGGTGTGATTATGTAGACAACACTTTGATGATATTAAAGGAATTCTATGTTGTTAAAAGTAGATAACAAGTTTGTAGAGACAAGAAAAATATTAGATTTGGTGTTGGGTTTGGATGTTTGGTTCCTAGATAGGGTTGCCTTTCGCATGGCTATGTTTATGCATAGTTGTTCTTATATTAGTGATGTTGGTATGCTATGGTTTAGGTATGCGCGCTTTAGTCGAGTTTGATCCAATTGAAAACCAGTTGGTTGTTAAGGATGAGTTTTTAGTTACTAGAAAAGTAAACTAAGGATCGGGTTTAAAAGGGGATACCTTTAGAAAATCCCTTGGAAGATTTATTTGGGTTGTAGAGGTTTTCTGGGAAACTTATAGTCCATATGAGCCCAATATCTCATCCTTTGTTAGCTTTTGGGCTTTTTCTATCCATTGACTTTCGAGGACCAAAGTTCTTTTAGTGTTGGATATTATAATGAACCTCCAAGTCATTTTATCTATTTCTACTTGTTTTTTTTTGGAAGTTTGTGTCTTCTCATAGAGGCTATTGGTTATTTAAAATTACAGGAACTGTCGGTTTGATATTTAGGTAGTTCCTTTGGGTTTTAAACCCATTTTCTTATTTTGGAAATTTTGAAATTGATAGATTGGACTTTGGACCAAAGATCATAGTAAATGACCTCAAATGAGAATTTTGATAGCATTGTTAGATTTCAAATATAGATTTTAGGCTAGGGGACCCTTAGTCTAAGTTCTAATACTTCCAAAATTATTTTGGTCTATTGGGAGGAATTTGATAAAAAATGGAATAGTGGGTATAGGACCAACATTTTATCAAAATGACCTCGAATGAAAATTTTTATTATTCCATTAAGTGTGGAATATCTTATTTGGTATGGTATCATATCTCATTAGCTCCGGGTTCCAAACAAATCTCATGAATTTAATTAGAGTCTGTTAAGACTTATAGTTTTGTTGGTTTTTTCACAGCTGGTGCAACCATTTAAGTAGCTTGGGATCCACTTTAGCAGTTTTTATTTTAGCGACTTGGTATTATTTTAGCGGTGCTTGGCTGGATAGTTGAGGGCTGCTTTAGCGGTACTTATCCATTTTAGCGGAGGATATTTAAACGACCAAGGTTCCTCTTTAGAGGAATCTCGCCTCTCGAATACTCGTCGTTTACCGATCATTAACAACTTTTGCAGCAAAGTGGTCTCTTAAGAGTCATTGTTGATTCTATATATTCTCTTTTAATGAAAATTTCAGCCATTTCAAGTTCATTTTTTTCCTCCATTTATGAGCCCTTGAGCTTTGAAAAGTATTGGAATTGATAATATGGAGCTGGGAAGGAGTAAGGGATGTTGAGGTTACATTTTTCCTATTTTTATTCTATAAGTCCTGCCCTAATTCTTTGTTAAATTCTCATTTTTCCTCTTGTTTTCTTTAGCTCTTGGGGTTTATTTGAGCCCCATTTGGGACTACATTTGTGCTTAAATTTCAAGAATGCAATATTTGTCCGTTGAGAGACCTTGTGATGGATTTAATTTTAGAATTCCATTTATGGGCACAAGCCTATTTTTTATCTAATTTTTGGCCCAAACTTTTATATTGTAGTATGGTCTCATTTTACTTGTATTAATGTGTGGATTATGATTTTGATAGTACGACATTGTTTAGATATTGTGGAGTTAAGACTAATATTCTATGGATGATTTGGGACACCAGTTCAACATCTAGGTATACTATGGTCTAATTTTTTCTGTAAGGTTGTGTATTGTATATATTGTATGCTCAGTGGGGGTTATAGGATTGGATTAGGGATAGTTCTATTAGTATTTGCCCTATTTAGAGGATTTCGTATAGAATTGTAAGTTAATCCTCAACCTAGAATACCCGTCATAACTTTAGTATATTTTTTCACACTAATTAGTTATGTGTATTAACACCGGTAATCCTTAATGTAGGAGTGGGGTAGTGCATCTCTATTTTGATGATATTCCTTAATTAAATTCACTTGGTAGAATATATTTCTTGCCGATCTCACTTCTGAATTTCTTCATATGCTTATATACTCATATTGCTTGGTATATTACATTATTTTTCCCGAGTCCTTAGTTATGAGACTATGGACACTGGGTTAGTTCTCTATGCTTTAAAGGAGTTGTGGATTAATTTATAGATGCTTTGGCACTTATGTTTACTTTATTTAGGTATTAGAGATGGCATTCATACATTATCTATATTCTTACGCTTATTTTAGCTGATTAAGGTCCCTTTTGGCAAGAATTTTGGGCCTATTTCCCCTTAGCCTAGAGTTTAGTCCACCCTTAGGACTAGACTTATCTACCTTAATGCCTTGGAATAGGGTTGAGATACCTAAACCTAGGTATGATTAGGTAAATGCCATAGGTTGGGTTCCCAAGGTTTAGTAGTAGGACCCATTACCCTTTTTAGATAGAATGCTTTGAATGAATCTCCTTTAGGCTTTAATAGGCTTATGAATGCTTTCTTAACCTATTACCTTTGGTCTGGGTTGACTTAGACTTGATAGAATGCCTTTTTAGCTTCTTTAACCTAGTAAGGGTAAGTAACTAATATGTAACCTCCAAATAAATAATTTTATGAATAAATAGATCAGTGATAATCTTAAGATCTCTAGATTTCTGCTAGTTATGTCATGCTTATGAGTTTTGGTTCGAGTTTGACATTTGTTTCTTGTTATGATTGAGATGTTATGGTGCTCTATTAAGGTTATTTTTTAGGATTTTTGGTAGTTGTGTATAGTTTTTGTTTGGTAGTTCCAGTGATTGTAAATGGATCATCTTGCCTCTTGTGATTACCCAATGGTTCTAGTTCAAACCTAGCTATTATTATCATATAGTTATGGATCTTCTGGTATTTTGATATTATCTACTAGTTCTGGTCATGTTTGATTCTCATTATACCTACCATGAATATGGATTATCTAAGTTCTAGTTTGAGATTAGACAGTGTATAAGATATCCCGAGTCCCTTATGGGCCCCTTTATTTGATGAGTCTTTGTATCAAAGAAGGGTGGTCATCGTATGTCCTGCCTTTGTAAGCTATTGAGATAGAATAGGTGTATACACTTGTGTTGGATTTGGTACTTAGTTTATCATGCATCATCTGATTCAATTTTTGATTTTAATTCATTCTTATGCATTATGTGCCCTAATATAATCGTTTGGAACTTGTATCTATTAGTCTTATGGGAGGCTGACTTATGTTTATTGTTTTGCTAAGTAATTAATTGTACCTTTACATTTTATGATGGCCTGGTTAGGTTATTATTTATTTGGGGTAGCTAGTAGCATTATTGTTTTTTATTACTATATAGTTCATGGCAGATTGGTAATATATCGGTACTAGAGGTTTTCTGTATGCTTCTGATTCATTTTCCCTAATTATGATAAGATTTATTATATTATCAACCTATCTTATAGATAATCATAATCTGATTGAGTCCCTGATTATGCTAGAGTTAGTTACATTATTGTTTATGATATACCTTAGGATAGTGTCCTCATGCTTAGTTATCTATAAAGTGGTTGTATATCCATCTTTCTCTAGCTACTCTTTATATATCACTCCCATTCTTCCTACTATTATTGTATGTTATATATCTCCTTCTTCACTATACTATAGTATATCAACTAGATACTTATGGTATTATGCTTTCATCCCTGATTACCAATAGAGTCAGATAGTTTATTCTTCTTGTTTCATTAGCATCATTATGTTTTGTTTTTTATATAGTTGATCATTATATATATTCCTGCTTTGCATACTATTTATATTTGCATTATCTTTGAACCTCAGTTGATCGATGCCTATTGTGTACCTCTTGTTTGATACTCATACTATACTTCTACATATTGCAGATTATCATAAGATTTTCTATTGCTAACATGTGCATCGTGTGAATATACCATGGATCAAAGATTTGGAGTGAGCTCCTGGCGTCCATAGTTATTCCTGCTCTCCCATTTTTTTTTTATTGATCTCTATTTTAAATTTTAGAGATAATTTCATATATATATATATAATATATTATGCTTAACTTGTACTCTTGTTTTGATAGAAGATCTTGTACTAACTTTACCAGGTTTAGGGGTTGCTTCTCTATATGGAACTCATTTTTTGTTGTTTTCTTCCTTTCTCTCTATAGTCTTTTATTAGTTGTTCTAGACTATGATTTCACTTACTTACTGGTGAATTATAATAGGTGAAATCATTACTTAAGAAATTAGACCATGACAAAAAAGGACTCAATTAGATATACACTCTTATAATTAACGTTTCCTATGCGCTCATTTACAAAAAGAGCTCCTAGAATAGAGAAATTAGAAAAAAAACTCAATTATACTCCTATAATTAGTGTTTGCTCAACTAGAAATATATTCTAGAATTATTTCATTGCATGTTGAATAAAATAAGTTTCTTCCCTATGGGTTGGCACCTCAATCTATCCTGCCCTGTTACGCAGTGATATTTTTGTTGGTCAAGTTCTTAGAGATGTGTATTAAACTTATGGTTAGCATACATTATTCATCTATTTTAGATTTTTGTTATGAAGTTGCATCTATTTAGTGGCTTTTTATATTCTACATAATTCACTTTTCTTATACAATTTTTTTTAATTAATGCAATACGAAGGTGAAATGCATATACACTACACTAGTATATGTGGGTGTCTGTATATATATATACATATATATGTATATATATAATACAAGTGAGGTGGTCCTTAGGCTGACTAAAGTAAGATAATGCTCAAATTATTTTTATAATAATTAAGTTGTCGCTCTTAGGCATTAAATGGCCTTAATTATCTAGACTTATTGATGCCATCACTTTGTACTTCCAAGTGGAGACGGAGTTGGTAACAACACAACAGAATTAGTCTATTTACTTAAATGACGTCCATAACATGTATAAATAGACAATATTTCATAGACTCGTAGTATAATACATATAACTATTTTTCTTGAACTTCATTTGATGAGATATTGATTTTGATGGAAACTAGACTAAAAAATCTTTAGTTTGATAGATACTAGACCCTCTAACTCTTTATTGACTGGGATATATGTTTGTTCCATAATAGACAACATACAGGATTAATTGAAATACACCCTCGTAATACAACCTTTAAATTTACTTTGTTTCTAGAATACCTTAGTCTTCTAACTTTTGTCCAATACTTTGAATATATTCATATATATCTCTCTTTTTATAATTACCTATTTCAAACCCTATTCTCTCAATATCTCATTTGTAAGTGATGTAAAGTGATAGAATTAGACTACCCAGTCGTCAATATGATACCTCAAATATTCCAAATGTATGAGACTTTACAGTACTATTTAATGTGTTAGCCAATGTGATGCACTACAACGATGAAGAACCTTACAATTTTGGCTAACTCCTAAAAGAAATATTATTGTGACATAGTGATCAATGTGGTAACAACCACTACGATAGTAGGTGTGATGCGGTGTAACATAAAGTTATCTAGAATTATGCAAAGTCAAGGACCAAGAAACTAAACCACAGCATGGTGCCTAAAGTGGTAAAGTTCACCTTGATGTTCAGTGTGTCATGATAGAAAAATAGATAGATACAAGAATTATCTAAGGCATATGATATGTCACCATTGTTCCCAACACAGTAAAGCTCACTATGATGGACACCGTGGCATGGTGAAAGATAATTCAAAGTCCAATTTTAGCATATTCCATTTTAACTAGGAGAACATTGTCTAAAGGTTTTTCAAGTTCTATAAATAGACCCTAAGATCATTTATAAATAAGCCTAGATGTAATTATAAGACATTTGTGATGATAGTACTTGGAGATTATAATGACCTTTTCCATTATTACAACATAGTCTAGCATGCTAAAATTTGGAGTAAGATTCTCTCCAGATGAAGAGAAATTATTACTAGGCTTGTCTTGGGTGAATTCTAAATATGGTGTGATCTTGATAAATCTAATAATGGATAGGCTGATGACTATGTGATTTCAAACCATAATGAGATAACAAAGGGGTTAAGGAGTTTATAGAAACCTTTAGGATTGAATTTAGGTTAGTACAATTCCAAATATAGCATTTACATAAGGAGGTTAGTTTAGGATGTCAGAATCTAGAAATGTGTTATAAAATTGAGACTATTAAATTTTCTACCTTACCTAGGCTGTTGTAGTAGGAGGTAGGTTGCTTTCATGAACCTAATAAAATAGAGTTTTCCTACTATAGTCAAAGTCAACTTTAGCCAGTCCCTCTATATCAAATTAGTTCCTCTATCGAGAGGTTACTATAGTAGTAATCAGGACGCTATAGTGGGCTATGCATACTTAAATGCTCCTTTTAGACTTAAAATAATTTTTTATTCCAAAATCATTCATGACCTTAAGACAGCCAATTCCATCAGTTTCCACCTAATTTTCTTCATTGAGGTAAGTTAATACACCTATTTAATTAGTTTTCAGTTATTAATCCTTAGAATCAGTAGGTTTTAATCATGGTGGGGAACTTGTTTGATCTAGATTGATTTTTTGGTACAAATTACTAAAAATAAGGTGTAATCCTTGAGTTTCGGTAAAAGGTGGATAGGTTTAGAATACATGGTTAGAATTCATTCTTGAGAGTGTGAATTTGATCTAATTAAAGTGGAATGAAGGTAGAAAAACTCTTGTATAAGGGAATGATTATGATTTTAATATTAGTGTAATGGGATTAGGTTTTGATCCTTAAAATTGTTAAAGCATTGATTGAATAGTACTTTTATTTATTTTATGACACAATCAAGTCGAGGTTTTAAGAAAAGGCAAGGATCGAATTCATTAGAGCATTGTGGGATTGGATTAAGGCAAGTGATGGTTGAGTTAGAGTTAAAAACCCAATTTAGTTTAGGTGTGCTTGTTAACTTCCTATTTGTTACTTATTACAATGTATTCTATTGAATGTTAACTTATTCAATAATTTACAAGTTATTTGATCACCTAAAATAAGATTAAGTAAAAAGAATTATTTTAAAGTGCAAGTTTAGTTGAATTATCTCATTATGTGATTTTACATGTTATGACACGGGTTAATATTGTGAGATGAATTCGTAAAGGTTGATCGTCATGGGACTAGAGAATTTTAGGAAGTATAAAGGTGAGGACGTTGTAATAGGGATAGTATAACACTTTGTTTTGGATAAATGTGGAAAACACTAGTTGTCCGACGTACTTTGTACATGGATTGAGCTCGTCCCCTACATTTCATCGCTAGTGCTATTTACAACACCCATAGTATGTGTGTACATGGTATTGGAGGGTTTGAATATTCTTTAAGAAGACCAAGTTATATTGTTGTTGCTATTTTTGTTCCTTGTGTAAACCGAGTTATATTGTGGTATTATCTTAGATCCGTGAGTGGTCCAAGCTATTGAAATACTTTAACTTAGTCATTATTGTTGAAATTCAATAAAGAGTTAATTGTGATTGTACTTGTTCTATGTTTCCCTTGATTACTTGATTCATTATTTTATGAATCTGTAATGAAAGGGTAAGTGAAGGTATAGTTGTTAAATGTTATATGGTTTCTCTTGCTTACAAGTTTTTGGTTATGTGTTCATATTTATTTAGTTGAGTTGTCCTGCGACCCTACTAGTACATAGTGGTTTTGTACTGATACTATCATATGCTCTTTCTTTTGTTGAGTGCAAAGTGTATTATAGGGATCAGATAAGACCTCAGTTGTAGATAATGCTCGATTTTCGACTTAAGGGTAAGTTTCATCTTTTGAGCAGCCATAGGTCTTCTTACACTATGTTCTTGTCCACTTATTTTGTACACAATTAGTTTAATTATTGCAAGTTTTATTAGTTATTATCATAGATCGTTTTGTTTAGTTATTTGGTACAATGGCCTTTGATTTCTAAGGGAATTTTAGACATTTTAACTTATTTACACATTGCTTCATTTTAGAACAATTCAAGATATTGCATTGGTAATAGAATTGTTTTGTTCTTATTTAAAATTGATTAAGTGTTGGTATTGGCTATTTTGGTCAAATGATTCTCCCGCCAAAGGGCCTAGCATAGGTGTCAGCCACAATGGGGTTGTGTCGTGATAGAGACATATAATCTTTTAGGTTTTACTTATTTTATATTTCTATATGTTTGTATGCATAATAATGATATTTTGTTGCTCCTATAAGCATAAATATCTAATACCCCTGTTTTGGGGTTATGATAATTGCATGCTTGTTATTATATGAAACTGAAATGACTTATTGAGATCGTTAATAGCAGTTTATGGCTCTTATAGTTATGTACTTAACCTAATGCATTATTATTTTATTTATTTATGAAAAATAAAGCACATTTTTGAACCCTAGATGAGATTCAAAGGTGAAAGCCTAAGTAATGCAATAATATTAAGTAGTGTATGATCTTTGCTCCATGAAGGAGATTGGTTTGTGATTAGAGAAAGATATACCTTATCACCTTGATTGGTTAATGCGCGACAGATTAGTGAGCACTTGTGTTAAGTTCTTTATTATCAAGTGTCACAACCCAACTAATAGGGTTGTGCAGGAACCTACTCTAATATTAACTAGATAGGAGAACCTTTACCACCCATCAAGTATATGTGAGATTTCAAACATCCTTTTATAAGTAAGAAATTTAATATTAAATGCCAACATTATTTCAATACCCAAGACTTTTAAAAGTAAATAATTTAATGAAACAAAAAAAACTCTGAAGATACAGCTAAGACATGTATAAGAGATTTTATAAAGAGAAAGAAAAAAATGAAAAGACACAAAATTTGTCAAAAAAATGAGGTGTAGAAGTTGATGATGAGTACTCACCATCCTAACTAAGAAAATCCAAGTCAACCAACACACAACTCAGTGTAAAAAGTGCAGCAAGAGTAGTATCAGTACATCACATATACTGGTAAGCATCATCAGGGGACTATGATTAGGTCATGCACCAAAATACAAAAAAAATCCGCCTGACAATCTCATACAACAGTTTAGCATCAAGGTTCTGATTCCTAACTAGGACCCTACAACATTATAAAAGTTTCTAATTTCCCTTCCTAGCTTAATTAACCTAGTTAATGATGCTTAATTCTCTAATTTTGGTAAGGTGATTTCCACTAACTGTCATTTCCATTACTGTCTTGCATACTTAAGAACACATGGACAATCCTACTAATAATATCCACTATACCTGAATCGCAACTATATGACAATCACAACATCACAAGTAACCCAACAATCATACAAACAACCACATGTATCACCATACCGCACCTAACATATAATTCTTCAATAAATCAATAGTTCACTCGTGTACACCATATTAACTTCAATCAACCCAATAGTCTAATCAGATACACCATACTATTTTCAATTAACCCAACAGTCCAATCAGCTACACCATATTAATAGTAAGGAGACATAAGTCACAACAAGTATCACTAATAATCCCAAACTGCATAATCATAACAAAATTAACATAATACAATTTAGCCAAGTGTATAGGTCATAAATTAGCATAATGAATCTTACAATACCCCACAAACATAGTAACTATCTCACGATATGGGTCCATTTCTATATAAATATTCTAAACTCTTAATGTCATATCAACTCATGACTCATACTCATCTCAATCTAATTTGTACACACACACGAAGTGGATTTATATTTTCCTAATAGTCTTGAGTTGTAGGGGACTAGCTTCATCCATATACTATACCGGCATAGTACTAGATCCTCTATAACACTAAATATAATTATCCACATAAATATAACACCAAACACCCTATAGTAATAATAATAGTAATAGATGTTTCTAGTTTCAGTATCAGTCGCAATATAACATATTGCACTAAGCTCATAAGTATACTTACAATCATAATGGATTTTAATCTAATTCATCATTCAATAGCTTATTATTCAAGCATTAACAACCAAAATCATCAATCACAAACATATCTGAAGATCAATTAACAAGTATTCAAGTTAGGAGCACACGTGACTCCAAATCAAGTCCAATCACCAATTTAACAATTATAACTTTAGTCACTTATCCAACCACCCTTTATTCATATCTAGATCAAGGGGGTCAATAACTAAATTATAGCTCTTATATTTTAGTCATTACTAGATTCATAGATACCCCATCATTAGCCCATTATTTAACCATTCAACTTTCTAACATTTATCCAAATCATTTCTTTGAATTCTTTAAGTGCAACACCACTGTACCTTATCATTATTAATCCTTATAATATTATAATTGGAAAATCACAACAAGAACAACATCTTTTTTGCTCTTTTACGATATTTAAGTCTAGTTTATGGATTACAAGCTCAAACAATCTCTCCATCATTACTCACATTCATATATTCCACATTGTAATTCATCATGTAAGTTATATAAACAAAAGCACCCATAAAGGGATCCATTTATTAGAACATTAACATATAATTCGATCTTTTCAAGTAAATTTCATATTTTTATCCATCCAAATGTCGTGCTCGCAGGCCTAATCATGATTCATTAATAAATTATATAGTATGTACACGTTTACTAACTGCAATCTACTACTTGTAAACCATTACCTACCTAGATACCGAGCTGTTTCTATAGAAAATGTGTAATTTTGCTCTTTGTCTTTTTTTAGAAATTTTGATTGAGAATCCATGAGGATAATGTTGGAACTATGCTCCTTAAAAGACTTGCCTCTATATTAAGGCCATTGTTAGATTAGGAATAGACCTATGGAAATTTTTTGGAGAGAAAACACTTTTTGGGAGAAACTCTAAACAAAAGTTATTGGAATTTATTGAGTTACTACCCAGGCACTGCTACAATGTCCAAGGGACCACTATAATGACCCATAGGTAGATTGTCCTTACATTTTCAATCATATATCAAGAATAATCAGCTAATGAACAATGGCTAATCCTGACTCAAACTCAAGTCGATGAGGACTAAGAGATAAAAAAATTTTAGAGAAATTTATTATGCAGATATTATTTTCATACATCAAACCAACAGTGTTTACCCAGCCCTCCGATTTATGCCCATTATAATAAGTAATATACAAGATAGGTATCACATTAAAATTTTAAAAAAAATATGCACATTGATAGCTATTAAAAATAATTTTCTAGCTCATGTTTTTACAAAGACCTAAGATATTGAGAGGGGAAGTATTTAACACTAAGTACGACACCACAAAAAATTAGCAGCGTGACAATTCCATGACTGGCCATTATAGTGGCTAGAGGCCTACTATAGTGGCGCTACTACAGTAGATCACAATTCATTACAATAATACTTACATAGTTTTAAGTGGGAGAAACGGAAAAATTCATTTTACATTTCTAACTTCCCTACTCTCTTTAAAACTCAAACTCTTTTTATGTACTTTGTCTCCATGTTAGTTTTTAAGGTAAATCTCTTTATCCATTTATTTATTTCTTAACTTTTAACTTGTAAATTGGGGAATCATTCTTAGAATCACTTTAATTTTTGAATACAAATATATTTTTAGGAAAGGTCTCACTTTTTCCTTTATAAGGAGGAAATTTTTAAGCATGCAAGTTTTTTTACTTTCTCAATGATACAATAGAATTTTTGGCACAAGATTTATGAAGTTCATGAGGGTTTGAGCTCAAAAATGGAGTGTGGCAGAGAGAGGTTATTTTCCCAAAATTTCAAGCCATCGAGGCTTGATTTGGGTGTTAACCACCCTTAAAACATTCTACATTAGGCATATACTACTACAAAATGTCGATCTATGCTAAAAATTAAGAAAAGAAAGAAAACACTCAACAATGGGATTTTTGGGATCCATTTCTAATTGGGTATGATGACCCCACTACAACAATTGTCTTCTCACTATAGCGAGCTAACTATAGCATAGACCAACCTCTACAGCAATGAAGGAACTACTCTAGCATTGGTCTAGAAGTATCCCTGTATGGGAAATCTAAAATTTTATCAACCTATTTTTCTGTGATTCCTATGTTCTATGCTAAGTATCTTATGAAAATTTAATGAAATCTTTATCAAGCAAACTTTTTGTCTTTATTCAGGAACTGCTATTATCATGTCTAATAGCGGAAATACTCTTATTCCTTATGAGAGGTTTCTTAATAAAAACTATAGG
This sequence comes from Capsicum annuum, assembly GCF_002878395.1. Lineage (NCBI taxonomy): Eukaryota > Viridiplantae > Streptophyta > Magnoliopsida > Solanales > Solanaceae > Capsicum > Capsicum annuum. The sequence goes on along the minus strand of NC_061122.1, from coordinate 115,627,737 downwards.
AGGCATATTTTGGATATTCAAATTAGGGGCTAATGCATGAACATGGGTTTTTGATGGATAAAGTAGAAGAAAAGGTTCTAAAGTACAATACTCAGCTACGGGAGTTAGGTTGGGGACCACTGGTAAAGTTGACGTGCGACTATACTAAGGATTGGGTGAGGGTGTTGTATGCCATGATCCCAACTGTGAAATAAGAAATTCCCAATCCCATCATTTGAATTTAGGGCATGGATTTCCTAATTTAGGCTATGATTATTAATAAAACTCGAAGGGTTTTAAGTCCCTTGAATGCTAGCTTCAAGGCAAAGTATTTCGAGAGTAATAGGAAATAGTTGGCCTATATGCTGGTGGTGGCCAATTAATCAACACTTTTCAACTAATCCAGAATAAAGAAACTAATCCTCATATATAGTCTAACCATTATTTGGCAACTAATCATTATACATTAACTAATCATTTATTTATTAACAAATTATAATATCACTAGGATCTACTTATATCAGGCCATATGATGGTCATTTACTCATTTTCAGACTTAGCCAAATTGCTACTTTTAATCTCACACCCCAATATCATCATATCATAGTAGTATATCGTCATAGAATAACATGCATATCTGAACTCAAACTAGTAAATATAATCAATAGACGGACTTGAACTTGTAAATATACCATCAATATCTAGATTTGAACTAGTAAATATGTCATCAATAGTCGGACTTGAACCGATAATTGTATCATCAATAGTCGGACTTGAACCAGTAATTGTAATCAATATTACCATCAATAGAATAAGTAATAGCATAATTAATTTGCATCAACCCTCACATCAACCAACATAATCATCAATATCAAGGTTTATCAATATTACCTCAATAAATATATCCAAGAGTCTAATAAGCATATAAAGGTGTCATGACCCGAGACTTCCCCTAGTCATGACACGGTGCTTAAGGTAAAAAATAACCCCAAGATAACCCATGATATGGCACAAGCTGTAAATACAAAAAGAAAGATAACAAAATACTATGCAAAAGTCATAAAAAGACATATGAATATCAAAAAAATATCAAAGGTAGCTGAAATACATCCCTAGAAAACATGTCTAACTGTCTGACTGTCTGAAAGCCTATAAACATGATGAGTTGTTGATACAGGTCCCTAAGTAACTCTAACTAACTGAAATATCTTAAAATAAAATACTGAGATGAATAACTAATAATATAACTAGTTCTTAATTGATGAGGACTCACTAATGTTGCAGCTGAGTGGCATAGGAATGGACTACATGCGATCTAGGAACTGAGCGTTCAAACCTATGTTGTAAGACAACATAGTGCAAAAGAAAGTATGCGATCGGTACTTTGAATGTACTGGTATATGGGATGACAGCTAGTTGATATACATATATAATAAAATTGAATGAATGAACATGAAAAAGCAAATATAAGACCAAGCATAAACATGTACTAAAGTAATCTAAATAACCAGATGATTGAGATACTAAACACTTGGTCATACAAACCTAAACTTAACATAATCTGAATAACTGAGCCAAAGACTGTGGAAGCTAACTACAACCAGCATACCCATATCTGATTTAATCTAGGTCCAACTTGTAACCCCAATTGGAAAGGTGTCGATACCTCACCAAGGGTTCCAACACTAGCTGGCGTGGATCTACTAATCTGATATCTTGAAGGACTAGTGTGTCAATCCTAAAATAATGGGTGACCCCTAAGAGGGTATCAATCCTAAACTAATGAGTGAACCCTAATAAACTACACTAAAAACATAGATCTAGAACTTAGGGACTACTACTAACATCCATGCTTTATTGATGGGGGAGTCGTAATCCCTACAATCCCTACATTCACTCGGTGTTAAGTGTTACTCCCAACTGAACGACTCTGAAGTTTAACTAAAACATAAACTTAATAATGATATACTTAAGTCATGGTATACTAAAAGTAATATTACATACACAACTAAAGAAATCATGGACTTGTAAATTGATACATGTTTAAAACCTTGGTATCGGGTGATAACCTACCATCATTGACTAATCCAATTGATTATAAAAGTGGTAAAATTTACCATAGTATGGAAAATCACAATTAATACTCAACATGTGAATAATTGATCCTGATATAGACAATGAAGATTATCAAATGTATAGAAACACAATTTTATGAGGGAATATATTTTTGCATGGTACATAATCCTAACAACTAAGAGAAAAAGATGATAAAATTCATACTTAACTTAAAACTCTATAAAAAGGGAAAAGGGTTTGTACTTGTAAATTTTGGAAATTTCTTGGGACTCAATGGGTGAAAAGATCCCATTGATGAATATCCCACATACCTAAGAATAGATTCCTTAGTGAAATCCTTGAAGTTGATCTTGTTCTTAGGAAACCCTAGTTTTATCTTGAGAAAGAAGAGAATTACTTTATTTTGGAAAGAGAGGTGATATCTCAAATTGTATAGTGTTAGGGTACTTTTAATCCACCAAAAACTTATGTGGGGTACCCAAATGATGTGGGTTTGGGGTTTAAAGAGGTGGAAATTACAAAAAACCTTATTAAAAATGTGCAAGAATTTTGTTCCTAATTGTTACAACTCACCTCACGACTGGTCACGAGTCATGGTCTAAGTCGTGACCTGGAACCTTAAGGTGTGGGATTCTTTTTGTTATGACTATGACCTTTCTCCTACTACTCATTATGACTTACTATGAGTCATTAGGTAGAGTCATAGTCTGAGGGTTAATTCTTGGATCCTTTACTGGTCAGGCTACGATTCCACAAAATTACTCATAATGTCTAACTACGAGTCGTGTGCTGGACTCATAACCACTGGAAAAGATTTTTGGCTGAACACTGTTGTGACTATTAGTCGCTCCTAATGACTGGTAATATCTGATTATGAATCATGGAGTCGTGGTCACTGGGCTAAAAATGAAGGTTCTTTATCTTTCTACAATAAATACTCATAATGACTCGTAACGTCTAATTATGGGTCATCACATGAGTTGTATCCATTAGAAACTGACCCTTAAAGGGAAAATTGCATAACTTCATGCCACAATATTAGATCTAGGCGAGACTTTTAATGTTGGAAAGCCAACTTAGTGGACTATCTTTGGAGGGGTTTAGAACTTGAAAATTTGGTGTATTACAAAAGGTCTAGACATGCTAACATGCGTCCTATCTTAAGGTAGTTCAAGGGCCCAATTCTAATCCCTAAAGTTACATTTTAGGTAAATTCTTCCCAAACTAGGCTTGAGGTACCTAATCCACTTTTAGATATAAAACAAGCCTTAATTAGTCCTAAGATAGGAAATCCACCTAAAAATATGATCAACTAGGTCAATTATGCCAAATTTATAGATATTGTTAGCCTAAATGGTCCAAATAACTCAAAGCATTACAATTTATCATGCCAACAAATAAATCCCAACCTAAATCTAACCCAATATAATAAATATACTATGAATTAGCTTAATCTAACAAAGGATAAAACCTAGCTTACCTGGACATTGAAGAAAGCTCAAAGATCTTCTAAATCACTGGTTTTACCTATCGAGAAGCTTCCATAAGATGTCAAGCTATCAAAATCACATTCTACTCATCAATATGAGAATAATGATACCCTTATTGCACCATAGTGCTTTGGGTCCAAAAATCATTCAAAATTCTATATGGATCTTATTTATGGAAAATCACGTTTTTGAAGCCAACCAAACATCCTCACATGCTCAAGGAATCATTACACTCAGAAGTGGGTGTAATTTGATCTAATTTAGGTCTAACATCAAGCCACCATGGTTTGGGATTTAAAAATAAGAATTGGGAAATTTTTCCATGAAAGGGGTATAATCTTACCATAAATCGAAGGGAAATCATGAAAAATAATGTAAGTAAAGCTCCTAGATCAGCCCAAAAACCTCAGTTTCAATATATCTCCCTTTTTATGGTCTTATGTCTCAATAAAATGGATGGAAAATGTGCAAAATTTGGCTAAAATGGCCTATTTAAACTTCTCCAGGGTATTTGGGTCCTGTGAGTGCAACCCAACCCTCCTGATCGTGGTATACTAGGGCTACGCTAGTAAATCATGATTGTAATAAGCCATTATGATATCGGCACTTGAGGCCTACTAGGGATATCATAATCGTGACCCTTAGCTCGTAATTATGATGCACTAGATAACCATAGTAGACTTGGAATTTTCCCAGTCTCCGTGAAGCCCTCGGGATTAATCCAAAATCCCATATACACAAACAAACTATGTAATGACACCAAATTCAATGTTCTACACTTAATGGCATAGTCAAAATTTCCTTTTGAGGTTGTTTCGACAAAATATAGGTCCCACACCCAATTTCCATTTTCTTAACTTTTTGACCAATAGGTTGAAATGAGCTCAAGTGCCTCAAGACTAAATCAAGAGTCCTCCTATACTACAATCGATATTTTAGAGATACTAGAATAGTAAAAATTTGTATTCAAGATTGTTTGACTAAAGTTTATGCCCAGTGGCCATTTAGAACTAGCAAAGACGTCAAAATAGGGAATTGGCTCTAAAAATCAAACGAATTGGCCGATAACTGTACTATCACTTTTAGCAAGTTATAAATGACCTGGGAAAGCTATATAAAAGCTCTAACGGTGTAAAATTAAGCAAAGATATGGAAAATAACCTGAAGGGTCATTACATAGATGTTGCTTTAGCGACACTAGGTCTCTTAAGTGGCTTAAGCAACATTCGCACCTGGGAAGGGTATAAATATCCTACTTAGCCTGATTTTCTCTATTTTCCAATAATTTTCTAGAATATTAAACCCTAAAAAGTGGGAAAACTTGGGAGAATCATTTATGGGTGATTTTGGAGCTTTGAAGAAGATAAATTTATGCGTTTTTTTTTTAAAATTTATGGTAAGCTTTAATCAATTTCTTTATTTAAATCTCCATCCTTTTCTAAAATCCTTACAAGTTTGGTGGCTTGATTGTAACACTATTAGAGCTTGGAATTTACCCATTTTTTAGGATAAATGTTCCTTGAGCATAGAGGGACGTTGTGTTGGTTTTGAGAATGCGATTCTGTAAATGGGCCCCATATAAAGTTTTAACATAATTTTGAAGCTGAAGCACAATAGTGAAATATGGGTAGCATTGTTCTCATTTTAATGAGTAGATTGTGATTTTGATAGTGTGGCATCTTGTAAAAACTTCTTAAAATGAAAAATTAATGGTTTAGCAGGTTCTTTGGGCTTTTCTTCCACGTCTAGGTAGGCTAGATTTACCCTCTTCATAGATTGAGCTATTTCATAGTATGATGATGATATTATTCTTGATATGAGGTGGTATTTAGTTATCAGAAATGTAATTGCTATGATTTGTCTTATTTAGATTGTTATTCTATCTTAGAATCGTAATTTTGGTGAAATTGACTTAGTGGTTCATGTTTTAGGGTGAATTACTATCATAGGGATAATCACGTATTATTTAATATGTAAAAATGAATTTAGATACCTTAGCCTAGTCTACGGTAGAATTTTTTAAAATATTAGATTTTGAGGATCAGAAGTGGGCCCCTCTGGCCCACCTTAGACCAGGACATGTGTTAGATTTTGTAGACTTATTTATGTATTTTGAACCCTTATTATGATGATATTAATGATATGAGTTTAATTTTAAGTTTGGAGTTTGATGATTACACTGATACTATGATTTTTGAATTGAGTCCAACAAATGATATTATGATATTGACATTATTAAGGATGGTACGATATTGATGAGATAAGTTTTGGTTTGATTTTGTCATTGATAATTGGGTATTATATGATACAATATTGATGGTTTTATGGTTCTAACTGATATTCGGTATAGATATGGATCCTTAATTATTTATTTCTCTTTGATTGTACCCTTCGAGTTTATGGGGCCCATATTGAGTTATTTACTTTTCTGCACTTATTGGCTTATGGGGCCAATTTAGTAGTAATAATTGTGTGATATTTATGTTGCTTTTCCAAATTTATTTATTTATTTATGTATAGTGGTGTTGGAGCTTATTTCTAGGTTTTTCTTTTACCTTGACTTAGCGTATTTTATATTGTATCTGATAGTATTTATATCATGTTTTAGCTCTATTGACCGATGATGCCTACTGAGTACCCTTGGTATTTGTACTCATAATACAATCATATACCTATTTTGGTGCAGATTTGAGTACTAGTAGCCGTTGTTGTTGTGATGATTGTACTCAATTTAATTTTAGATATAGGATGAGCTCTCAAAGTTAAAGTTGCCCTTTTTCCTTCTAGTATCTATGTTTAGTCTTTCATTATTTGAGACAAATTGTATTTGACTATTTTAGTACTTATGTTCCAGTAGTAGATTTTGTACCAACACCTCTAGGTCGTGGGATGGTTGTTGATGGTTAATTTATCTTTTAGACAATATTTATTGCCTTGTTATTATTACAAGCCTTAAATTGTTGATTTCTGCTTTTTAGGCCATTTTCCACAAATTTATCCCATTGCTTGTAACTTCAAGCTATGGTTTGGATTACCTGCTAGTGAAATAAGATAGGTGACATCATTATTCAAAAATTGGGTCATGATTCATAGGTTGACCATTATCAAGTGAAAATGAGAGTGGATTACCATAGACTTTATTGGTGATTTGCCTCAAACTTTCTGTGGCTCTGATGGTATTTGGGTCATAGTGGATCAGTTGACCAAGTTTGAACATTTTATTCCTATTTATATATCCTTAAGTATCGAGAGGTCAGCTCATTTATATGTTAGTGAGATAGCCTATTTGCATGGTGTGCCTATATCCACCATTTTAGATAGAGGTTTAGTGTTCACTTTAATCTTTTGGATAGATTTCAGGAGAATTTGGACACTTAGGTAGATCTTAGTACAACCTATTATCCTCAAGCCAATGGGTAGTCTAAGCAGACTATTTAGGTGCTCGAGGATATACTCTAAGCATATGTACTATATTTTAGAGGATAGTGGCAGCAGCACTTAGCTTTGGTAGAGTTTGTATACAGTAGTAGCTACTATTTGAGTATTGAGACTACACCTTTTGAGGCCTTGTATGGTTGGTGATGTCATTCTCTGATTTGTTGGTTTGAGAATTTTGCAATTAGACCTCGTGGTCCTAACTTGCTTCAGGAGTCATTGGATAAAATCAGGGCGATTTAGGATAGGTTGATGGAAGCTCAGAGTAGAAAGAATGCTTATGCTAATAGTAGACTTCCTTCCTTGAGATTTGGATAAGGTGACTTGGTATTCTTATGTGTATCACCCATGAATGGTTTGATGAGGTTTAAGATAAAAGGTAAGCTCATCTCGAGATACATTGGACCCATTAAGATTCTCAGCACAATAAGTGAGATGGCTTATGAGCTATCCTTACCTCTAGATTTTGTTGTTGCCCATCCAATTTTCCATGTTCCTATGTTGCACCAATACATTCCTGGCCCATCTTATGTGCTTAGATGGGACTCAGTTTAGTTGGATGAGTGGTTGCCTTTGTCGAGGATCCTGTGCTCATATTGGCTAGTGATTCTAAGTGATTAGACACAAGACGTATTCAAGTAGGTAAGTTTTAGTGGAGGCACCACATTGTAGAAAAGGATAATTGGAAGATTGAGAGGGAGATGTGGACCTAGTATCCTCACTTGTTTGAGGCTTCTAGTTCGTCTTAATCCTTTACTTCCATAGAAGAAAGTTTCTTTAGTAGTGGATATTATATTGACCCTCCAGGTCATTTCTCTATTTCCTCTTATTTTTGTTGGGTAGAGTTATCTTATAGCTGGCCCATGTCATAAACTGGAATTGACTGTTTGGTTATCGGTCTTATCATTTGGTTTTTAGAGTTAATTTCCTATTTTAAACTCTTTGTTGGTTCAAATCGGCTACTGGGCAAAAACTCCAACCAAAAAACCTCATATACCAATTTTGCCTATTCCAACAGCTCTAAAATATTGATTTTAGACTAGACGGACCCTTGGTTTGGGTCCCGAGGCTTCCAAACTCATTTTGAGCTACTATCCAAAAGTTAAGAAAAATGGCAAATGGGTATGGGACCCACTTTTCATTCAAATTACCTCAAGTGGACATTTCAACAATGCCATTGATTCCAAAACATCAAATTTGATAGGATAGCATAGTCTCTATACTTATATGGGATTTCAGATCAATCCCGAGGGGTTTGTAGAGATTCTAAGTGTCAACTAATGTTGGTGCACCTCTTAAGTGCCCTTTTGGGCTGCTTAAGCGAAGGGGCTGCTAAAGAAGTTGGCACATCGCTTAAGCAACCGGATCATCCTAGGGGAGGTTTGCTTAATTTAAACCCCTACCCCTTAAGCAGTTGCCTCTAAAGTGGCAAAGCGCCATTTATGTGGTATCAATGTAGGCATCTAGATCTCACTTTACTTACACTAGGTCTCTTCAACGGTGGTACCTATACAAGCACCCAGATGTCGCTTTAGTGACACTAGGTTTCTTAAGCGGTGATCACTTAAGTGGTCCAGTGTCTACTTAAGTAGCATCCGCGTACCTGGGAAGGGTATAAATACCTTACTTAGCCTAATTTTCCCTATTTTTCATCTATTCACTTGAATACTGAACCCTAAAAAGTAGGAAAACTTGGGAGAATCCTTTGTGGGAGATTTTGGAGTATTTACAAATAAATCTACTTGTTTCTTCTTCAAATTTGTGGTATGCTTCCATCAATTTCTTTGTTTGAATCTCCATATTTTTCTAAAATCTCCAAAAGCTTGGTGGCTTGATTGTATCACCGTAAGATCTTGGAATTAACCTATTTTTAATGGTAAAGATTCCTTAAGAGTAGAGGGATGTTGTGTTGGTTTCTAAAGTTTGATTTTTTAAACGAGCTCCACAACAGATTCGTATGTAATTTTATACCCAAACCACAATAGTGTATTATGGGTAGCATTATTCTCATTTTAATGATTAGATTGTCATTTTGATAGTGTTGCAGCTTGTGGAAGCATCTTGGAAAGAGAAATTGGTGTTTTAACGGGTTCTCAGACTTTTCTTCGGCATCAAGACCGTCTAGGTTTACCATCTTCATAGATTGAGCTGTTTTGTAGTATGATTATCAAATTATGCTATATATGGGGTGGGATTCAGGATTGAAAGCATAATTGCATGATTAGTCTTATTTAGACTGTTTAGGCTATTTTAGAACTGTAATTTAGGTAAAATTGACTTACTGGCTCATGTTTTAGGTTGAATTTCTATCATAGTGCTAACTATGGTTTATGTAACATCTAGAAATGAATTTAGATACCTTATCTTAGTCCAGGATAGAATTTTCCTAAAAAATGGATTTTAGGGATTAGAAGTGGTCCCCTCCGACCCACCTTTGGCCAAGACTTGTGTTAGCTTTTGTAGACTTATTTAATCATGTTGAACCCTTATTAATGATGATATGAGTTCCAGTTCAAGTCTGGAAATTGATGATGACATTGATACTATGAGTTTTGGTTCAAGTCCAGCAAATGATATTATAATGTTGACACTATTGAGGAGGTATGATATTGACGATATGAGTCTCGATTCTAGTCGATGGTTATAGCTGATATTCGGTAGAGTTATGGATTTTTGGTTATTTATTCCCTATTGATTAGACCCTCCGAGCTTATGGAGGCCCGCATTGGGTTATTTATTTTTCTGCACTTGTTGGCTTATGGGGGTCAATTTAGTAGTTATATTTATGTGATTCTTATGTTTCTTTTCTAAATTTATTTATTTATTTATGCACAATGATATTGGAGCTTCTTTTCAAGTTTGCCATTTTATCTTGACTTAGTTTGTTTTATCTTGTATCTTATTATATTTATATCATGATTTAGCTTAGTCGACTAATGATTCCTATTGAGTACCCATGGTTTTGGTACTCATACTATACTCATGTACCTTTTTTAGTGTAGATCCGAGTACTAGTAGCTGACAGTGATGTGATGATTGTGCTCAGTTGAATTTTGGAGCTAGTGTGGGCTCTCGGAATGGGAGTTGCCCTTTTTTCCTTCTCGTATCTATGTCTAGCCTTTCATCATCAAAACAGATTGTATTTGACTATTTCAGTACTTATGTTTCATTTGAAGTAGATTTTGTATCGACACCACTAGGTCATGTGATAGTTGTTCATGTTTAATATATCTTTTAGACTATATTTATTGCCTTGTTATTGTTGCAATCCTTAAATTATTGATTTCCAACTCTTAGTCCATTTTCCACCAAGATAGCCCATTGCATATAGCTCCAAACTATGGTTTGGCTTACCTACTAGCTTAATAAGGTTAGGTGCCTTCATGACTCATAAATTGGGTTGTGACAATCAACTAGATACAAATTGGGCTCAACCCAGGTATGCAACATACCAAGGTAGAACGATAGGAAATAAGGAGAGGAATGACTCCTAGATGCCTCAAAGCTTCCTAAGTATTTGATATTGAACTCAACACACCAAATATAAATGCCCCTACTCAATATTAATCTTGTACTTGAGAGATCGATAACCTAAAGCTCTGATGCCAACTATCAAAACCTAAATAATAGGAACATAGGGGCACTTACTCTATTTTTGACTAGATAGGAGAGCCCTCACCATCCAAGTAAGTACATGCAGAATTTCAAATGACAACCCTTAATAGGTAAGTAATTTAATCTTAAATACTGACATAGTAATATTCTAGACGTTTTCAAGTAAATACATTAACAAAATAAAAGCAAACTCCCAAGACCTAGTCTACACATGTACAAGAGCTTCTATATAAAGCAAGAACATAAGAAAAGACACAACTTCCACCGAAAACTAAGGTGTCAAAGTTATTGATGAGTTCACGCCATTCCAACTAAGAAACTCCAATTTAACCTGCACATACCTACACCCCAAAAAAGGAGTATAAAGAGTAGTATCAATACACCACGTGCACTAGTAAGTATCATCAGGTAACTAGGATTAGTTTTCGCAATAAACTATAAAAATCAACAAAATTAGCATGATAATCTCATATTAAAATTTAGCATCAATGTTCACATTCCTAACTACGACCCTGCAATATTATCGAATTTTCCAGTTACTTTTTCTTAGCTTAATTAAACTACTCAATTATGCTTAAAACTCTAATTCTGTTAACGATGAATTCGATTAACTACCCTACAAATAGTATCCATTATTCCCACATCATAAGTATACAACAATCATAACATTAGAGGTAACCTAATAATTAGTCAAACAAACACAAGTATCGCCACACACACACCCAACAAGAAGCTCTTCAATCAACCCAACGGTCCATTCTACTATATCATATTAACAATAATGACACATAAGTCACAAAAAGTATCATAAATAATCTTGTACTCTACAATCACAACAATATCACAATAATACCAATTTGGGAAGCATATAAGTGATAAATCAATACAATGAATTATTCAAGACCCTGTAATCATAATAACCATCTCACAACATGGGTCCATGCCTACATAAATATTTTGAACCACATCATCTTAGTTTCACAACAACTTATGACGCATACTCACCTTGTAGTACACTCTTTCTCTCATTTGTGCACATATACACTAAGGGAATTTATTTTAGCAGCATAGTCATGACCGTCGAGAAATAGCTCCATCCATGTACTGTACCAACATGGTACTTGATTCTCTATACCATTAATCAATATAATTATATGTACCGATCAGGTACTCAAACCTTTGTACTAAAAATAACTGATGCTTCAAGTTTCATTATCATTCAGGATATGGCATAGTCCACCAAGCTAACAAGTACACTTAAAATCATAATGTATTTAATCAGGTTTATGTCTAATAACTTATTTTTCAGTCATTAAGAACCAAAATTATTAATCACAAATACGTTCGAGGACTAATCAATAAGTAATAAATTTAGGAGCACAAATGAACTCCAAATCAAGTCTAAACTCCAAGTTAACAATTATAAGTTCATTCACTTACCCAACCCTCTTTTTTCATATCTAGACCATGCGATTTAGTTACTAAATTGTAGCTCTTATATTCAAGTCATTACTAGATTCAGAAACATCGCTTCACTAGCCCATTATTTAATCATTTGACTCCCTAACACTCAGCTAGATATTTTCTTTAAATTTTTTAAGTATTACACTATATTCCTCTATCATGATCAATCCACATTACATCATTATAGCATTAAAAATAAATATTCAAGAAAATTACAATATTCATTTTACTCTTTTTAAGGTATTAAAGTTGGGTTTATGGAATACAAGCTCAGACTATCTCTTAATTGTTACCTATATTCATACATTACACTTTGTAATTAATCGTGTAAGTCATTCAAATAAAAAATCCCATCAAGGGATCAATTCATTAGAACATCAACATATAATTAAATCATTTCAAGTAAATTCCATGTTTGTATCTATCCAAATGACATGTCCATAAACCTAATCATGATTCTTCCATTAATTTTATATTATGTACATGTTTGTTAAACACATTCTACTATACATAAATCATAAACTAGCTCAACACCAAGCTATTGCTATAGAGTGGGTGCAACCTTGCCCTCTGTATTTGGTTGAGTAATTTTAATGGAAAATCTGTGATGATAAAAAATGAGTCTTCTTTCTATTATGATTTTTTTAGCTTAGGAATTTCCCTTTGGACATTTTTAAGAGATACAACTATTTTTAGGTCAAAATATGAACAAAAGGGATTTAATATGTGGAGTTACTATGGGGGCATCGCTACAATAGGCTCATTATAGTAGCCAAGGGACCACTGCAGCAAACCCTAGTCTATCTAACTTTATATTTTAAACTCTATGTGGTGTAAACTTTTAAAATTATGTATTTTTAGAGGATATTTTTTGTAACGGTGAAATGAGTCATTACCCAAATAGGAAGATATAAAAGTAGAGCATTGATCAGAGGTCTATGCAACTCAACATAGCCTATTAATTACTGTTTAACCAATAAATCGATTGTGAATATAGTCATTTAAGTGATTACTCAACATAATTATTAATAAATTCATAACCCCATGATCTCCTATTGTCTTAAATCTTTACGTTTTAATATTAGCTAGTAATAATTTCTAGGATAATTAATTAGTTTATTTTCTATAGTAGTATACAATAATAAAAGTAACATCTAGTGAAAACACTTGTTTGATTAGTTGGTAATAGTTGAATCTAATAGATTATAAAACAAAGTCCCTATGAGTATGATATACAAATTTATCATCGTTATATTATTTGTTGACCATGTTTACTTATATATATATATATATATATATAGGAGAAACATAACCTACCACGACTTCCATCGAAATCCACTCCCACTTTTCCTACCACGACTTCCATGGAAATCCACTCCCACTTTTACGTAAGTATAGGCACCTGGAGTTTCATATCACTTGGTGTTTGGTGATCATACTGCACCCCTGGAAATTCAAACACTTAAAAACAAACTCCTTAAAATTTTTCTTTACCCTACACCACTAGTAGTGCTTCTTCAAGTCATTATATATCTTTGTTACCTCCAAATAAATAGTTTGTCTGAAACTGTGAGTTTTTTTCATGATCTACTTAATAAAATCATCCACAATAGGAACATAAATAAGACACTTGGTCCTCAAAATACCTCTCTAATCTAAATTACTTCCTTAGCATACTCTTTCAACACTTTATCTCATATTATTTACAACTTCTCATATCTCAATTGCCAAGTATTATTCATCCATATTAAAAGTTATTGAAGCTCAAGAGAATAAAGAACTTTACTAATCTCTTAAATATCCAATCTTACAAAGCTATTAGCCAAAGTATAAATATCCACTCCCAGAAGTCATTCTACTACTTGTAACATAGTCAAGCTACCTATGTTGACAATGTTATGGCTTATGGAATTTTCTACCATTCTTTTAATCCACCACTCTAATAAAAAATATATTGAAGGCTCTGATGATCTATGAAATCTTATAATATATAAGCATCAAAGAAGTAGTGCATCTAAATCTTAAATGAAAATATTATCGCTACCAACTCTAAGTGATGAGTAAAGCTTTATTTGCCACAATGCATAAGACACCCCCTTACATTTCTATATCAATACACACCCCATGTTAATTTATAAGGAATCACTAAGATTGTAAAGCTTTTATTTTTCATAGAAAGGGTCAAAATATAAGTTAAATTCAATAAGGTCTTGAGCTTTTGGAAGTTCATCTTAAAATCATCATACCACTAAAAATTCATATTAATCTAAGTCAATTGAATCACTAAAATTTTATATTATTGTAAGCCAACTTCATTGAGAGAGATACAATGGAAGAGAACTTTCTTCCAAATAGATAAATGCTCTAAGATAAGTGATGTTGGGTTTTCTCCATTTTAGTATTTCACAGAGATTTTTTTCTAGAAATGGTTCAGTTATGCATTTATTGATTATGTAGTAGGCAATATTAATGGCTTCAACCTAGAACTGACTAACAAGACTGGAAGATATCAGTAAGGTTCTAGCCATCTCCTGCGATGCCCTATTCTTTCTTTTAACAACTTTATTTTTCTATGGAATTCTAAGAGTAGAGAATTTAGAGTCATGACCTAAGAGGATAACATTGTATAAATTTAGCATTCTCAAATTTTTTTCATGACCAGATGTAATTGATGTAAGTTAATTATCTAGTTTTTTTTCAAAATTTCTTATTAAAGTATTGAATGCTTCAAATGCATATTCTCTTAGAAGCCAAAAAGATTGTCCAAGTAAATTTGGTGCAATGATTAACCAGCATGAATATGTATCTTTTACCACTATGACTTCTCACCCTCATAGGTCTACACAGATTCATATTGACTAATTCTAAGCACTTAGATGCTTACCACCATCTTTTCTTTAAATGAGTATTTCACTTATTTTTCTCTGTACGAGCTGACTGGACCCTTTTTGCCTCCTTCAAAGGCAATTTTTTTAACTTTTCCTTTAGTGAGCGAGTGGAACCTCTTTTTTGTCTCCATTTATATGCCCTGAGTAAGCATTTTTCATGTACCAATTTTGCTTGCTCACTTTCATATTTATATAAAAATGATCAGATTAGTTTTAGGAACCCAAATAAGCTTGAGCCCCTTTTCTTGATCAAAAGGATAAATAAAATATCTTTTGGTCTAGTTTAATATCATATGGGAGGGTTTGCTCTTCTTAACATACATGTTTGTCTCTCCTATTCCATGTATTATTGTATGACCTATTCCTTTTTCATGGAGATATTTTATGCTTTTGTTATTCTTCCTTATTAGGACTAGGCATGTTAATCTAAGATGATAGAAATTTGCATAGTATGATCACAGATCATATTAGGTTTTAGTTATTTCCTTTTTAAATTATAGGTTGGTTGCTACATTATGTGTCTTATCACTGAGTTGATTCCAAATCACTAATGACTTGGCCTACTGACTTTCTCTCTCAAGCTCATACTAAGCCTTGGATAGTTCTAGACCAATTCTCCCACATTGTTCTCTTTCTAAATAGTGCTCATCTATGATTTTTCTTAACTCATGCTCATATTAGACCAGAACATAAATAATTAATAATTTCCCAATAATTTTAGAATTTCATAGTTGTGAAATAGAATAGATGAATCATGATGTGCACCTATTCCTTCAATAATGATTTTTCCTTTTTAGTTTAATTTAGATTCTTTCAGTATTAATGTATTCATACTTCAAACTAGTAAAGAAATTCAGTAGTTGATCTTTTCTTTTCAGTGAGATCGTTAGAGTTATATATATTAGAATGATTATTATGGAGTTATCTTTTTTTTTTGCCTTAATTATCTTATAGGTTAAGAATATTTGCCTCATATTTTTACCCTTCCTGAATCTGTATTGAAATTAGAGTTTTCAAAGGCCATTAGAGTCATATTTTCTACAGCTTCATTATATTAGTCATCTAAGCTTGATCCTCAAGCTTCCATCATGGCTTTTTATGAAGCTTTCTTTTTCTTTTATTGAACATATTCATTTTCTTATTCATTTAATTTCCATATTTATCCCTTTTTCCTTCAATTTCCCATATGGGACAACCCTTAATCTAATGATCTTTATTATCACATTTGTAATGTCTTTTTAACTGTCCTTTCTATGATCTTCTTTTATTTTTAAGGGACCCTTTTATCTCAAGATTTTTATATATCTTAAGAAATTTCTTGAATTTTCTAGTGATCAGGACGATGTCTTCATCATCTAGTTTTGATTCTTCACTTTTAGTTGCATTAAGTGTTTGAATTTGTTTTTATTTCCTTATCCCTTTCTTTAAATTTTCCATATCCATCTCATATTATTTTAAGTTTTCAAGAAGTTTATCTAGTTTGACAGTTAGATCCTTGACTTCTATAATGGCAGTGACTTTTATATTCTGTCTCATGAAGAATTAAAGAACTTATCCACCATTTTCTCAAAGGAAAGGGTTTTCCCTAGAGATACTTGTTCATTCACAATTATTATGAACCTGGTAATCATATCTTGAAGAGATTCTCTATCCCTTATCTTGAAGGTCTCATATTGAGTGCAGGGCCCGAGTACTCTAAATTTCCATGCTTGAGTTGTTCCCTCATATGTGTTCACAAGGGTATCCCAAATTTGTTTTATGAAGGTGAAACCAAAGATTCTATTGAATTCATCTAGTCCAAGTTTTAAAACTATAAGAGTTTACATTCTTACTTATAATGCAGTTACTGTTACATTAGTTGGTTGATTAGTTGTACTATTACATTAGTTAGTTAGTTGGCAGTCGAGTTTGTTAGCTGGTAGTTAAGTTTGTTAGTGTGCTGAGCTAGCCACTTGATCAAGTTGTTAGATGGCTGTTAGGAAGCTTCTAGAATATCATGTTGTAAGCATGTGAGTCTATAAGTAAGTAGCATATAACTCATATTTGAAACTAACTCAATATACAAATTCCATCTTAGCTTAATTTTTTTCTATCCTTCTTCTTCTTACTAAGCTTGAGCTCTGCTGTAATAGTAGTTATGTGTGAATGTGTTAGAGCTTTAGAGATATTTTAATATGGTATCAGAGCATGTGATCATGGAACTGAAGAAACAACAATCAAGTGTGAGTGTATCTTCACTGCAGTAAAGCTTTGTGTGTGATTTCTTTTTGTAAGCTAGTGAGATTAGAGAAGTTTAGATCTTTATTTGTGAACCATAGATATCTCATTACAAACCATAGATTCGATATTTCTGTGGTATTTTGATCTCAGTTTAGTTGTAGTCTGCAAAATAGACATGGCACTTAAGATTAATCCTAGTGATCCCCTATTCCTAAGAGCATAAGATGTAATAGGAGTTGTATTGATAAGTATTAAGCTAACTTGTTTAGAAAATTATAGAGTTTGGTGTAGATCTATGAAGATTAAACTATTAGGGAAGAGGAAGTATGGATTTTTAACTGGTACTTGTAGCAAAGACACATATAGAGATGAATTGCATAATCAATGGGAGACATGTAATACAGTAGTCCTATCATGGTTAATGAGCTCAGTAAGTTCAGAAATGCTCAATGGTATTATGTATGCAACAAATGTCTATGAGGTTTAGGAAGATATTAAAGAGAGATTTGACAAAGTAAATCACATGAGTTTGTATCAACAACCTGCACTATGGTACTGACTCAGTCTCAACTAACTTTACTAAGCTGAAGAATCTATAGAGTAAGCATGATGCAGTTATTCTAGCTCCATCATGTAATTGTCCTAAATCTAAGAAGTATACAGAGCATCTATATCAATTGAGGCTAATATAGTTCCAAAGTGGACTAAATGATGTATATGATCAAGCAAAAAAGACAGATATTAATGAAAGGAACAGCACCTACACTTAACCAAGCATATGCAATGTTATTGAAGATGAGATCCAAGAACTTGCTTATGCTAAAACTATTAGTGATAAAACTGAACCCATTTCTATGGAAGTACATAGAACCATACAGATACTAGATATGGAAGTAGAAATTATGCATCAACTAGTTATGGAGGTCAAGGTTACAAAAGTAGAAGATGTGATTACTGTAACTTCACTGGCCACACAAGAGAGAACTATTACAAATTACATAGATATCCTAATGATTGGAGGAATAAGAAAAAAGGAAACTCTAAAAATCCAAGGGGATTAGCAAATCAACCATTCTACAACGGTCGAGGTAGAATTGGTGGATATAGACACTCAACTGCTGGTCAAAACAACAGCCAGTTATCAGCTCATAATTTCATTAGATCTCAGGTAGAGAATTCATGTTTGGCTGATCAATCTGGCATCCAGGGAAGTAAAGACATTATCAATGTTGTTCTAGCAAAGGGACAAGATTCTCAGTAGAAGAATACAAGTAGATCATAGCATTGATTAACAAAGAGACACATGACTCTGAATAGGCTAACATGACAGGTACTATTATTAGTTGTTTTTCTAATCATATTGTTCCATATGAATGGATAGTACACTCTGGAGACACACACCATATGGGAGCACACAAAGATATTTTTTCACACTGTCACAAAATAGATAACACAATATATGATAAATTAAATCTACATACTGGACCCAAATTTAATATATCACATGTAGGAGAAGACAGGTGTTGAATGATGAGGTTGTAAGGTATGTACTATATGTTCCTGATTTTAAACTGAACTTGTTGCCAGTGTCTAAGATAACTAAGAAATTCTCTTACTTTGTTTCATTCTACCCTGACTTATTTGTGTTTCAATACCTTTATATTGGCAAGGCGAAGGGGATTGGTAAGAAAGAAGGAAGACTACACATCCTTAAGAATATATATGGAGTGATTAGAACTCTTAATAATGTGGCTCATCTAAGATAGGTTGTAGAATTAGAGGTGCAAGAGTGCAGTCTATGGCATATGAGGATAAGACATCCTTTCTCCCAGGAATTAAGGACTCTCAATCTAATAAGACACAGTAGGGATGTAGATATTCTAAATAAGTGTCATGTTTGTCCATTAGCTAAACAAACAAGACAAGTCTTTCCAGTCAGTACTTCTAGAGCTATAAAATGTTTTGATGTTTTATATATGGACCTCTGGGGGCCTTATAAGACACTTACCTTTGATAATAAACACTATTTTTTAACTTTTTTTGATGATCATAGAAGATATACATGGTTGTATCTGTTACAACTGAAGTTTAAGTGATTATAGCCATGAAAAACTTCTTTACTATGATTCAGAATTAGTTTGGTACTCAAGTAAAGATACTGAGATTAGATAATGGGACAGAGTTCTTTAAATCTAAGTGTAAAGTGTTGTTTCAATCCTTGGGAATAATACATCAAAGTAGCTACGTCTACATACCACAACAAAATAGTGTGGTTAAAAGAAAACACAGACAGATACAAAATATTGCAAAAGCAATCAGGTTTCAGTCACAGATACCTATCAGGTTTTGGGGTGTGAATGTTAAGGTTGTTGTGTATCTCATTAATAGTTTACCATCTTCATATATTGAGGTTAAAATTCCTTATTAAATGTTATTTTTCAAGGTCCCATGATTGAGACACCTAAGTGTAATTGGATGTAAATGTTATGCTTCAGTACTACCAAAGGGTGATACGCTTTCTGAAAGAGCTAAGGTTGCAGTATTGATGGGTTATTCAACCACTCAGATGAGTTATATACTACTGGATTTGTGTACTAATAATTTGGTTGTTACAATAGATGTAGTACTCAAGGAAGATTCATTCCCTTTTATAGAGGAGCCAAGTTCAGAATCATCTGTAGATTTTCTTAAGTTGAGTTCACCTAATCATGCTGATGCAAATATAGTAGCAGATGCTTACACAGATCTTAATGGTCAATCATATGAGCCACAAATGAAGATGCATCACTATATGATTCTAATAGCATCTAAGATAAGAACACTCATAACTTGCCCATTATAGATGAGTCACCCTCATCACCTACAGAAGTTATCCCAAAAAGATTACCTAGAGTTATCAAACAACCTGCTTGGTCGATAGACTATGCTTCACTAGGGAAAAGAAGAGGAACCAGATATCCTCTAGAAAATTATGTATCTTATACTAATACTAGTTCAAGATACCAAAGTTTTATGTCCAATTTATCAGCAGAAGTTGAACCACAATCTTACAATAAAGCTAGCAGAGATAAGAGGTGGATTGAAGCTATAAAGTAGAAGGTTAAATCTATTGAAGACAATCACACTTGGGAGGTGGTTGATATGCCTCCAGACAAGAATTTTATTGGATCAAAATGGGTGTACAAAATTAAGTATAAGAACAATGGGTAAATAGAGATGTTTAAGGCAAGATTGGTAGCAAAGGGTTATAGTTAACTAGAGGGACTATATTACCATGACACCTTTTCTCCAGTATCCAAAATAGTTACAATGAGAAGTGTTATTGCTTTAGTAGTATCAAAAGAATGGTGCATGTACCATATGGATGTCCATAATACTTTCCTACAAGGTGACTTAGATAAAGAAATGTATATGGAAATGCCAGATGGTTTCAAGGAGGAAAGGCAGCACAAGGTTTGCAAATTGGTTAAGTCATTATATGGACTTAAGCAAGCATCAAGACAGTGAAATATAAAGCTTACTGAAGCATTGCTTAGTATAGGATTTACTTAGAGCAGTTATGATTATTCACTCTTTACCCTAAAGAAATTAGAAGAAATAGTGGTGATTCTAGTTTATGTGGATGATCTTATGATAACTAGTGACAATGCAGACATGATAAGTGCCGCGAAAGGCAATCTACATCAATAATTCAAACTTAAGGATTTAGGTGAGCTAAAGTACTTTTTTGGTATTAAAGTGTCGAGATCTACAAGTGGAGTGATATTGAACTAGATAAAATATATCTTGGAGCTTATATCATACACAGGACTTGTTGGTACTAAACCAGCTTCTACTCTATTAGAGAATAATATCAAGCTAACTTCTATTGAAGTAGATGAAGCAGCAGATATTATAGAAGATACTATTCTAAAGGATGTAACATCAATCAAAGGCTTGTTGGAAAGTTAATGTATGCAACAATAACAGAACCTGACATCAACTATACAGTGCAGACCTTAAGTCAATTCATGCAACAACATAAAAAATCTTATTTAGAAGCTACAAACAGAGTGATAAGATACCTAAAAGGAACTGTAGGACAAGGTATATGGCTCAGGGCATAACCTACTACATAGTTGGTTTGCTAGTGTGACTCAGAATGGGATACATGTCCAAACACTAGGAGGTCTCTTACTGGTTATGTGGTGAAATTGGTAGCTCACTGATATCCTGGAAGTCTAAGAAGTAGTACATTATCTCTAGAAGCTCAGCTGATGTAGAATATAGAAGCATGGCCTTAAGTTTAGCAGAACTAACATAGTTGGAAGGTCTGTTTTCAGAACTAAGGGTACATATTACTAAGCCTATTACCATCTTTACTATTAGAAAATCAACCATAAAATTAGCTGTTAATTCTATATTCCATGAGAGGACCAAACATATTGAGGTTGACTGTCACTTTATCAGAGATAAAATTAAGGAGGGGTTGGTTAAGACTATCTATGTGCAGATAAGTCAACAGGTTGCAGACATCCTCGCCAAGAGCTTAAGTAGTGATCAGCACTCACATCTCCTAAGAAAGCTTAATTTGCTCAACATTTTGCACCCTGCAGCTTGATAGGGAGTGTTAAAACTATAAGAGTTTACATTCCAACTTTTAATATAGTTATTGTTACATTAGTTGGTTGATTAGTTTTACTATTACATTAGTAAGTTAGTTGGCAGCCGATTTTGTTGGTTGGTAGTTAAGTTTGTTAGTATGCGGAGCTGGCCACTTGATCAAGCTATTAGAAGGTTATTAGGAAGCTTCTAGAATATCATGTGTTAAGCATGTGAGTCCATAAATATGTAGCATGTAACTCATATTTGAAACTAACTCAATACACAAATTCTATCTGAGCTCAATTTCTTTTCTGTCCTTCTTTTTCTTACTATGCTTAAGCTCTGCTCCAATGGCAGTTATGTATGAATGTTTAGGAGCTTCAGAGATGTTCTAACACCAAGTCTATACATAAAGATACAGTTTTCTTTTGCATTCTTCTGAATTATCTTGAAGTCAGCATCATCATATTCATTTTTTCCTTTGGTACATCACTAGTTTTTGCATCCTTTTTATTAGATACATTGGTCTATTTTTTTCCCTATTATAAAGTTAAATCTCCTGCCAGCAGGAAATTTTCCATCTTAATTTCTACTATGTGTATTACTACCTTTTGAATCGTGGAGGAATGTTGACATGTTGTCCTTCACTGTGTTTGAGTGAAGGTGCAAAATTCATCCTGATTATTTCTTAAGTGGCTAGACTTTATACAAAACAATAAGCTTTATACCAAGTATCAATATACACACTCTTAACTATATAATGGACCAAGTTAAACTCTTTATTTCACCATTATATCTTTTCAAGAATAAAGACAAGTAAATAGATAAGGCACAATATTTTACATGGAAAACTATAATTACCCTCAAGGCCATTTTCTCTTTTTCTGTGTATTGTTGGCATTTTGTGTCCTCCCATAGCGTCCACAGGTCATTTATTACTTACTGAGATGGTTAGTTTAATTTTTGAGTAGTATTTTTGGGTTTAAGACCATTTCCCCATTTTATAGCTTTTGAAGTTAAAAAATCGATCATGCACCAAAACTTCTAGTATACAACCTCATATAAGAATTTCAATAGCATTGTTAGCTCCAAAATATGGATTTTAGGCTAGGGTGACCCTTAGTTAAGGTCCCGAGGCTTCCAAAATCATTTTGGGCTATTGGGTAGATTTTGGTAAAAATAAAATAATGGGTATTAGGCCCATAATTTTTTGAAATGACCTTGGCTAGCGATTTTGATGGTACCAGTGAATTGAAATGTCAAATTTGGTATGATAGCATAGTTTTTTTGCACGTAGGAGGTTCCCAAAAAATTTCAAGTACTCGATCAGAGTCAATTAGGACTAGTCATTTTGCTAGTTTTTCAGCAGTTAGTGCAAGTCTCTGTTTCCCTTTGCATTTGCAAAGGGTTGAATCCTCAACCATTATCTTTGTGAGCCCATCCTTGTATTTACGAAGAAATGCCCAATTTTCTTAACTTTTCTGTTCACATTCATGGTAGACCGATCATATTTATAAAGGCCTATTCTGGTCTGTCACCATATTCGCAACAGGGGTCCTTCATTCATGAAGAACCATAGTTGTCCCTATAAATCTTTCCCTCTAGTTTTTAAACCTATTTCAAGGGTATTTTCTTCCATTAAAGATCCTAAGAGCTCAAGAACTTGTGGAAAATTATCAACTAGAGTTGGGGATAAGTAAAGGATGTTGAGATAATCATTTCTTGTAAGTTTTCCAAATTATTCTCCCTGATTCTCTATGTAATTTTTTATCTTCTCTCTTGTTCTTCCTAACTCTTGGGATTGATTTGATCCCCAATTAAGGCTTTTTTTATGCTCAACTTCTAGGCAAGCATTCCTTGTCCTTCAAGGGACATCATGACTGATTCAATTTTAAATTTTTGTTAGTAGGCCCTACAGGCCTATTCTTGACCAATTTTTTGACCCAAACTTTTATATCACAATATGGGTCCTATTTTACTCTTATAATGGGTAGATTATGATTTTTATAGTGTGATAAAATTCAAATATTGAGGAGTGGAGACTAATTATTAATGGATGGTTGAGATTGTCATTTACTATGAGGTAGGATATGACTATATAAACCCATCTTATAATTAGGATACGACTACTTCTCTATGAGATTGTGTATTTTATAGATTGCACGTGAGGTTGAAATTATAGGATAGGTGTATACCTAGTTGTATCATGACTTGGCCTTCTTAAGGGATTTAGAGTAGAGATATAGCTCAAGCCTTAGTCTGGAATACCTATTATGGTTGTAGGATTCTATTACACACGACTACAGACTTGTTTAACCATAGATTATCCTTTAGTATAAGACTTACCATATTACCTAGTGAATTGGATAATATCCCCTAATTGGATCCTTATGTAGCTTTATCCCCTTGTTCATTGTAGTTCCTAAATTTTGGTGCCAATATCCTATTAATTTATATATTGTTGGGCCCAAGGTTATGGTTCGATACAAGTTGGATATTAGGTTAGCATTATATTCTTTGAAAGGACGTGGTTTAGTTCTTAGACACTTGGATGCTTATATTTGTATTTGTTTAGATATTGGTGATGTATACATTCATTTGCACATAATAATGCTTATTTAGTGGTACGATTCCAATTAGAACCTGGTTTTACTATTATTTTCTAAGAAAGTATTTATTCTTACTTCTTTACTTTTAAAACTATTTCTTTTAAAATAGAAGTCGTACCATTCTTATTATTGGATTATAACACTTTAAGCCAATCATATTATACTGGAAACTAAGACTAAGTCTGATTCTAGTCCTTTTTTTATCCACTCTCTTGCTCACTATTATCTTTCTTTGGTCATGGGAAATTTTGACCCTTTCTACATTATTATACTATTTTTATCTTATATTCGATCTCAGGCAATGGATTTACAGTTTATACTTTTTTGGTCTCTGTGATTTTAAGAACTTATTATACTCTCATTTCTATTTGATACTGGATGAAGTAGATTCATTATAATTGTTATTGACAGCTCTAGTTTGAAACCAGGCAGTATATATGGATATCCCAACTCTCCTATGGATTTCTTTGTCTTGGGACCACATACCAAAAGAGGTGATATCCATAGGTCCTACCTTGAAAGTTGGCGAGCCAAAAGAGGTTTATATACTTGCTATAATTTGGCAATTAGTTGATATGGTAGTATCATTTTACATTTTATTTATTTGTTCATATGCATTGCCTATCACTAGTATAATTGTTTGGTGCTTTTATCAATCAGGCTTATGAGGGGCTATGTAGGTACAAGTTATGGTTGTTGTATGTTGATTGTTTGTTTTTGCCTCTCTAAGCTTAAAGAGGGCGAGTTAGTGATGAGTGGTGATTTTACCACTCTTTCTCACTAAAATTTGTCCACATTACCTTGTTGTAAATGTATTAATGAGACATATTGGTGATAAAATTCACTAATATCCACTCTTTGTAGGCATAGAGTTGAGGAGATCAAAAGATATGGATGGGAGCTGAAAATGATCAAAACAGATCAAGAAAAATACAGATGAAGACTTGGATCAGCAAGGGCTCAGGTATCGCGGTCGCGGTCTGCTAATCGTGATCACGACAGTCAAGCAAAAGTCATCCAACCACGATTGCAGAAGTTACCCATGGTCGCATAACTACGACCGCAACCAGATTTGCACGATCACAGCTTAGAAAAATAGATCATCCCAAGGTCAAAAGAAAAAATGCACGTTGCTGACCCCAATTTTGACAAAATGACTCAAACCCTATCATGTATCATATTCCATCTTCCCTAACTTTTAGGTTTTAGCTTTTAACTCCATAGCCTCTATTTTTGGAGAAAAAAATATTGTGTAAATTTTGGGTGAAGAATACATCGAAGACTTTCTAAGTGAAAGATTTGGTCATTACCATTATTGATATTGTGGGAGAGCCAAGTTTGAAGCAACATTCACTTAAATCTTTAACAATTTATTTCAAGGAGATTATGGGTATATCTATGCTTATTTATCTTATGTGTAGCTAAATCTCCCTCTTGGGGTTATGTGTGAATAGGGGTTAAAGTGTATGTGGGTTGTTATTGTTAGCATCCATTTGGTAATTCATGTTTATGGATTTTATCATTGCTATGCTAATTTGGTTGGTATTTGATGGGTGAAAGCCCCAAATACCCACATGGGTTTGATGAGTGAAAGCTCCAAGCTCTAGAAAGCTCAAGGCCATCTTCGAAAGAAGGGTTTTGGGTAAAGTGTAGGAATCCATGTCATCCTTGAAAGAGGGATGCAGAAACCAAACCAATGATAGACAATTATGTGTGTAGTTTGCTAAATTTTCACTATTTTAGACATAAGGGTGAATGTGACGTTGACTATACCATGGGTATCATCCTATAAATAGGGATGCCTAGATTAAGGTTATGGTTATAAATTGTTGAACACACATATTAGGTATTCAAAAGAATCAATGGGTGAAATTTTGGTTTTTTGTTGAAAGACTAGCATCAAAATCCAGAACCAAACCTACCCATATTTATCTTACTAAATTGATGTTCATTGCTAATACCCACATATCACTCCCTTGGTAATGAATAATCCCAAGATCCGTGTATAATTATAAAACTCTAATTATTTGTAGCCCCGAATTTATACTACAAAAACCCAAAAAGAAACATTTGTGTAGGTATCTATCTCCCCCATTTTATTTTTTATACCATTTGTTTGAATTTAACGTGTATCTATCATTTCGAAATAATTTGAGCATCACTCAAATTGTTCCTCATGGATTTGACCCCAACTCTAAAGTTGGGTAAATATATTTACGACGACCGCCTTGCACTTAATTTGATGTGTAAGTTGGGAATTATCAGTTAGGTTATTGGTTGATTGGACTAGCCAATTACATTGTTGTTGACTATTATTGTATAGTTCATGGTAGGCTAGTCATGAATCGGTACACAAATTTGTCAGTACATTTCTAATACCTTTTCTTCTTATCATGGTAAGATTTAGTATTGTTAGATTATTTTCTAATTATTCATATTTTTTATAGAGGCCCTAATTATGCTAGTGTTAGCTCCCTTATTATTATGATCCCTGTGATGTTATACTAGCTCCCACAAGGTAGTACCTTCATATTTGGTTATCTATACAGTACGAGTGTATACACATTATTCTTTAGATACTCTTTATATATCATTTCCTTCTTTCCTACAGCTATTGTCTATTATATGTATCTTTATTCACTCTATTATCGTATATTTACTAGCTATTTATCGTATCGTGATTTTTTCCTTGATTAATCATAGTATCTATAGTTCATCATTACCTCTCCACCACTCCTGTTATATTCTATTTCTTGGAGTGGCCTCTATTTTGTACTTTAGAGATGGCTTTGTATATATTTACACTATGAACCTTGTACTCTTGTTTTGCTAGTGGCTCTTGTACTAACCTCACTAGATTTTGGGGATATATTTACTTCCTTCTTGTCTTTTTTCTCCTTTTTAGTTAACCTCGACTTTAATTTTTCTTATTAGTTTGTTACTTGTTCTTTCAAACTCTGAGCTATCTTACCTGCTAGTGGGTTATATTAGGTGTCATCATGACTTACAAAATTGAATCATGGCAAAAATACTTGACACACTGGCGTGAAAAATCACAAACCACATCTCTATAGAATTTCTACTAACTTCACTAATCAATGAGATTCAATAGAAATTTAGATTACAACTTTTGAAATCCTAAGAACTAACTCTAATTCTTAAACTTCAACAATCAGTCTGATCATAGAACCCACTTCAAGTTTTCCCTAGATTGAATTTAGATCAAATATAATAATATTCCCTAAACAAGTATTCTTTTGAAAGCAATAAATTATAGCTTAATAAAACTTGCTAATACACAAAAACAAGACTAGACAATTGTAAACCATAAGATTATGAAATAGTTTCTTCAAAATGGTCTTCCTATTAGGTTTCACTTTGATCACAAGTTAGAACTCTCTCTTAAATATTTTTCTTGCTTATTTGATTGTGTCCTGCCTTTACTCTCAATATAAGTGCACGAGTCTTATTATAGAAAACCTTGTGCATAAATAGATCTTGGTCGTTCTTTCCAATCCTCCAAGAACTTCTGTCTTTGCTTAGATGCTTGAGCCTATACATTTGTGGACTCCTATCATAAATATGTTTTATATAAACTTTATGATCTTTTCTACTTGAGACTTTCGTTATTTCAGAGAGTCATTCTATAAGCTTAACTCTGAATGCTGCAACAAGTATCACTGAACTGTTTTAAGCACTTGTTTCATCACTATGTCAATCATTAAAATATACAGAACCCAACATGTTCACTATCTAAAAATTGAACCATTTTTAAGGACATAAAGACATTCTTACGATGAATTTGGCTTTTATGCAAAAAATTAAAGATCTAATTATGATATACCAAGATATTTAGACAATAATTGAATTAGACAATGATCTATAATGAAATATGTAATGACATTCTAGATCATTTAGTACATTTTATCACTTTTTTGCTGTTTAGAGATTTCTATAGCTTCCCCTAACTCATTTGTGACTTTTTGGAGATCACAATTTAGTTATCGAGTTGTTTGTATGGTTTTTAGAGCCAATTTCTTATTTTGAAATCTCTGCTGGTATGAATGGGCTATTAGGCATAAACTTCAAGTTAATGGCCTTATATGCCAATTCTCACAGTTTTGTCAGCTCTTAAACATAAATTATAGGCTAAGGGTATCTTTAGTTTGGGACCCAAGGCTTCCAAACTCATTCCAGGCTATTAGTCAGAAAATAGTAAAAGTGGCCCTTAGGTGAGGGGCCTATATTTCATCGACACAACCCCGGGATAGAAATTTTGATATCTCCATTGAGTCTAAAATATTGAATTTGATAGGTTTGCATAGTTTGTTTGTGTTCATGGGATTTCAAATAAATCTCGAGGGGTTGATAGGAACATAACAAAATCAAAGTTCAAATGGTGCATGGACTCAGTTGGTGTATCCGCTAAAATGGGCCATTAGTCGCTTTGGTGGTGGCTGCTTTAGCGGCTATGGATAATACAGTCAGGTTGAATTTTCAAAAGCCTATCCGCTAAAGAGGATGTCACTTAAGAAATATCTTGTCAACTTTAATGCCAACCTAATCCGGATACTGCTTTAGCAACACTATGTCCTTTAAATGGAAACTGAGAGGGCATTTATTTAAGTTTTGATCCAATTTTCTCCAATTTCTCACAATTCTTAAGAGGCAAAAAGCCCTAAGAATCGGAAATAGGAAGACTAATCATTGGGTGCCCATGGGGTGTTAGTGATCTTAAAATAATCAATTCCTTATCTTAAACCTTGTCAGCTTTCATCTAATTCATGGTTCAATTCCCAAACTTAGCCATAAATCCATAGTTTATTGATGAATTGATTTTGGTATCATTTGAGCTTAGAATTTACCTATACTTGAGGATAAATGATCCTTGAGCATAGAGGGACTTGTTGACAGCTTCAAAAGAAGGATTTCGTAAGTGGGCCCCACATGGAATTTTGACTTGATTTTAGATCCAAAGCATAAAAATGCAAATGGTATTTTTATTCTCATATTAATACATAGACTACTACTTTGATAGTACGGCATCATGCAGAGGTTTCTCATAAAGAGAAATCGCTAATTTAGCCAACTTTTTCCTCAACATCGAGGTAGGCGAGCCTTAAATTTCTCATAGATTGATCTTAATTATAGTAATATTATGATCTTATGATAGGTTTGGGTTATGAATTAGGATTTGTGGTATATTTAGTACATATAGATTATATAGCTGGTTAGTAAACCATAATTAGGCATATTTGACTTGATTACCTGTTCTTTAGGTAAAATTTCTATAATAGTACCTAATGAGTATTTGTTAGCAACTTTTGGTAGGATTTGGAAACCTTAGTATACATCGGGGTACAAATTGCCTTAGAATAGACTTTAAGGGTTAGAAGTGGTCACCTTCGGTCCACCTTAGGCCATGATTACTACTATAAGCTCTTTTTTATCTCATAAGCCTTCTTACGTTACCTTATTTTTATAATTAAGGCAAAGAAGGATTTGGGCAACTTATGCTTATTCTAGGTTAGCACTTTGGAGATATTAAGAACTGTTCAAATCTGGTAAATATGATATAACACCAGTTCAAGTCCATCAAATGATGATATTACTTACAGTTCAAGTTTAATATTCATGACATTATTCTCGATTCACGTTTGACCTATGAGATACTATTTTTGGTTTGAGTCTAGCATTAAGAGGTTATTTACGGTTGTTATGGAACCAGTTTGAGTTTGGTGTTTATGATGTGGAAAGATCCACAATCATGGTTTTAATTTTTGGATAATTGGAACAATTATTATAACTTTATCTTTATTTCATTCACCGAACTTATGGGGGCTCGCGTTGGGTTATCTACTTTTGTTTGCATCTTTTAGCCTTATGGGGGCCTAGTTATGCTAGAGATAGTTATGTCTTCTTTCATGTAAGTAATTTGGTTATTTACTTTTAATATTTAGAGCATTATTATAGGTTGGCCCTTTTCTTGGACTTATCTTATTATCTCATATTTTATTGTATTTATATTATAATTTAGATATGTTGAACAATGATGCCTATTGAGTACCCATTGCTTTGGTACTCATACTATATTTTTGTACCCTTTGCTGGTGTAAATTCGAGTACTAGCTGTCGCCATTGATGTTGTTTAGTGTGGGTTAGAGTTGAGAGAAAAGGTGACTTTTTAGAGCCAAGTTGACTTTCTCTCCTTCTTCTCTTGTTGGATAGTCTTTATGTTTTGAGACAATTGTATATATGACATTGATAGTACTCTTATTCTTTTCTTTGAGGCTCTTGTGTCAACCATACTAGGTCATGGGATGTTGACTTTTTTTCATTATTTCTCTTCGGTTATGCTATTATTCTTATATTTTAAAGCTTTTAATCCAATTACTTGCATAATCCAACATCTTATGTTATTTTCCATTAACTAGACCATTAGTTGTCATTCCAAGCTATGATTTGTCTTACCTACTGGTGGGATAAAGTAGGTGACATTATGACTCATCAAATTAGCTTATGACAAAATGGTATCAAAGTTAGGTTCACCAATATCATTGGTACAAGAGCAAGTGTTTAGTAGAGTCTCACAAATTGGAATGATGGTGTCTATTTCTTATCTTCGAGAGTCTTTAAGACATTCTTAGGAGATCATCACTTCATTCACTCATTTTGTTCTAATAATCTGTGTTGGTTTCTAACATTTATTTGGTTTCACACTTTCGTAGATAGCTAGAATGTGAGATATTACTACTAGAGATGAGGACCCTGAGTCTATAATTAGGGATCTTATTAGAGGAGGTAGACAACCAAAAGTTTGGAGGGATATGAGAGTTGCAGCACCAGCTAGAGATCAGAATAGGAAGCCTTCACCAAACCCAATTCCGGCACCTGCACCAGAGATTCATGCACCCCAGCTATTGGTGGGCTAGGGGAAGCTAGGCTCGATCGTGGTTTCTTTATTTATCATTTCTCAAAGATTCCTTAGTTTAGCTATTGGGTTTGGTTGGTCATTTACCATTGTGTGGTGCTCAGTCTTTATATCAGAGTGGTACCGAGGTATGGGCACAACCTATAGTTACGGACCATAGAGTTAAGATCTCTCCAGCACCTATAGTTGCTTAACTAATAGTGACCCATCCTATTATATATATTGAGGAACAGAAAATATTAGGTATAATTCTTGATATTGACCCTGCCTAGGTTTTCTAGGGCACCAGGTAAGGATTCATATGAGTTCTTAATTACTTGTGAGGATAGGATCCATAATTTATGCCAAGTTGAGACTCGTGGGGTCGACTACACTACTTTTCAGTAGGATATGGAAGATCGATAATGAAGGAGAGGTTATCTTGATTTTAAGCCACCTAGATCTCTCCATTTGATATGGACTCAGTTCTTTGAGGTTTTCTTAGAGAGGCATATGTTTCATAGCCTTAGAGATGTCTTAGGATTCTTTATTTATGCCATCTTGTGTATCTAATCCTATGGGTGATTCTTTAGTAGTGGATTGGGTTTATAGGTCATGAGTTATGACATTTTAAGAGTTTGATACTCAGGTTAATCTTTGTATTAGATATAGTAGACTTTAATGTGATTCTAGGCATGGAATAGTTTTCCCCTATCATATTGTCTTGGATTATTCTACCAAGACCGTTACCTTATCCATGCATGACATCCACTCATGACATACCCTCGGTGGTGGGGCACAAATCTATTAGTCATGTATCGATAGGGATTATCTTTTATACTCATGCTAGGAGGCTAATATCAAGGGGTTGTGGCTCTTATCTTGCTTATATTCATGATGTTAGTGCGGAGAGTCCTTCACTTGACTCTGTTTCTATATTCTGTGATTTTCCTAATGTTTTCCCTATCAATGTACATGATCTTTCTCCTGAGCATGACATTGAGTTTAGTATTGATCTTGATCTAGGCATCCGACTAATTTCTTTTGCATCTTACTTTATAGCTTCGGTCGAGCTTAAGGAGCTGAATTCTCAACTTTAGAATATTCTAGGTAAGGCTTCCATTAGGCCAAGTGTTTCACCTTGGGGTTTCTCCTATATTATTTGTGAAGAAAAAATGGCTACTTATGTATGTGTATTGATTACAGGCAACTTAATAAAGTGAAAGTGAAGAAAGGATATCCTATGTATCGTATTAATGGTTTGTATAACCAGTGTAATGACCCTCCAGGTCATTTTCTACATTTTCGCTCTTTTTTTATAATTTAGAGCTTTCCTATAGCCACCCCAGGTCACTTAAGACTTGTTATAACTAACAGTGTGGTTATCAAGTATTTTATTTGATTTTTAGAACCAATTCTTTTTTTTATGTCTTCATTGGTTCAAATTGTCGATCGAGAAAAACCTTTAGTCAAACGACCTCGTATACTAATTCTAATTGTTCCACAACTCCTAAATTTAAGTTAGGTGGACCCTTGGATCGGGTCCCAAGGCTTTTAGGCTTATTGTGGGCAATTAGCCAGAAACTAAGAAAAATGATAAGTAGGTTTTGGCCCCAATTTTAAACAAAATAACCTCAAATGGAAACTTTTAGTGTGCCGTTAAGTCTAAAACGTCAAATTTGAAGGGGTAGCATAGTTTGTTTGCCTATATAGGATTTTGGATGAATCTCGAGGGGTTGGCGAAGAGTTAAAAATACCCCAAGTCTCTAGCTAAAATAAGAAAATTTGGTTCAAAGGCTAAATAGTCCTTTTGAACTTTAGCATAGGGTACTTTAGCATCCCTTTGGGTTCTTTAGTGGTCCTGACCGGATTGGCAAGTGCTGCTTTAGTAGCTAGTCGGACTCTAAATCTTTTTTAGACTTATTTACACATTACATACTCTTATTAATTCTTATCTTGGGACCATGAGTATATTAGTTGCTTATTGATTATGCTAGTTTGGTAGTTGAGAGTTAGTTCTAATTTTAGGTAAGTTCAGGTGGATAATTATTGTGCTTTAGTGATATGGATTATGATTTCAATTTATTTATATGGTTTAATGATATATGAGTTCGGGTTCAAGTCCAACAAGTGATGAGGACAATAATATTATGAGTTATTGTCTGAGTCTGGTAATTGATGATGATAATGATATATGATTCCCAATTTAATGATAATGTTGATAATATGAGTTTTGGTTGAAGTTCAGCATTTTGAGAGTTAATAATGATTTGATTTGGTTCAGATGAATTCTTGGTTATGGAAAGATAATTGGTAATTTATGGTTATTGGGTTAATTACTTTCCTTGATTGTACTCACCAGGCTTATGAGGGTGATCTTTGCATTACTATTTTGAAAGTATCTATTTATTTATGTATATCAGTGTTGGAGCTTATTTCTAGGTTTTCCCTATTACCTTGACTTAGTTTACTTTATATTGTATCTTAATGTTTCAATACCATGAATTAGCTTAGTTGGATGATAATTCCAACTAGGCATCAATGATTTTAGTACTCATAATACACTTCTATGCTTTTTTGGTGTAGATCCAATGTAATACCCTGAGAATTTCAACTAATAGTAGAACCCTATTTCAAGCTCATTAGAAATAAAGTTAGTTATTTGGTAGCTACATGATCTATCTTGATGAGTATTACGGCCTCAAAAGTGTCCTAGCTATTAGATGAATCAAAACATTCCTTGTCGATTGAATTCTTGAGATGGATATTGGTGTGGTCAATTTCAAACAAGCATATCTCTTGTTATACTATGAATTTCTAAGCTCATGACTCACCAAAAGATATATAATTGAATTAGCTTTCCAACGATACCAATTTCTCCAAAATCCATTATCGGAGCAAAGAGTTATGCCCATTTTACTCCAGCGTATCAGCCTGGAAATTTCGTGATGACATTTTGTGACGACTTGTCACAAGCCTGACAGCTTGTCACAAATGTCGTCACCATAAGCAAAAAGTCACAAAATCCAACATTTTGTGATGACTTGTCATAAGCCTGATGGCTTGTCACAAATGTCTTCACCATAAGTAGATGGTCACAAAATCCAACATTTTGTGATGATATTTTATGACGACTTGTCACAAGTTTGATGGCTTGTCACAAAATGTCATCAACCTTAAGCCAAAAATCATAAAATCCAACCTTTTATGATGATATTTCGTGATGACTTGTCACAAGTTTGATGACTTGTCACGAATGTCGTTAGCTATTTTTTTCAGTAATTTAATGACGTTTTTGCAAGGGTATTTTGGTCTTTTTCTGCACTTCCCATGACTTATAACCCTCAAAGAATGTATTTTCTTCTATTTTCTCTTTAGTTAAACAACTCAAAATTCTAAACACACCTTCAACCACAAGGTTAGGGTTTCAACATAAAAACCCAATTATCTAGAGATTCAACCGTGAGAATTCAATAGTTCTTGCATATTTGAATTCCCTGTTAAGTGGCATACGAGGGACACCCAATAAACCTTCCGAAATTTTTGAAGTCATCCAAAAGCTCCAAGTTTAAGGTATGTGGTTTTAAATAAGAACACCCTTTTGTTCTTGTGCCCAAAAGTTATATATTTTCGTAAAGTATTTAATAAATTCATGGAGAACTCCTATCATGTTATTATATTGAGAGTTTTATGAAACTATATCTTAACCATTCTTTGAGTTGTAATATTATTATGCATATTAAAATTTTAAATTGTCGATTTATGGTTTATGTTGCATAATTCAACGTCTGTATCATGTTTTGAGAATTTCAAGTCCTATTGTTATGAATTGAACCTTATGGTTAAAGCATGAGTTTGAGAATAAGATGTTAACGATTTTTAAAGAATATCAAGAAGTGAATCCACATTCTTGAGTTTGAAGTAAAGGGGGATGCATTTTGGCTTCCATTATATGTATGTATATATATATATATATATTGTTGAATAGTTTTATGGTGGATTTTCTAGTTCTGAGCTAAGTAAAGGAGTAGTATTTAGCACCGAGTTGGGCTTGATTTGGAGGTCTTATTCCCCAGAACAACGTGCCCCCATAGGTTCTTGATATACACCAAGTGGGTTAAGATAGTGATCATTAAAGTTAAGGGTTTATATTATGGCAAGAATAGAATAGCTCTCCTCAACGTGGGTAAGATGTTGGACTCCAAGTAGCTCACATGGTTTATGTCAGTTAAGAGAAACTCCCTAAGTTCCTAAAGTTCTGTAAGTCCTAAAGTCTTCTAAGTTTCAAAGAGTTTTAGTCTTAAAGTTACAAAGTTTTGAAAGTATAAGTGTTTTTGAAAGCTATGGTCCTAATAATTTCAGGTGTCATGATAATTGGAGGTTTTAAGTAAAAGCATGATGATTTATGAGTCTTGTGGCATATATTTATTTCAAGCTATGTGAGTGTTTTACACCATGCATGTTTTCTATAAAAGCTTATGATATTGATTATTTTAATTGTATACTCCCCCATATGCTCAGTACATTCCTAAAGTACTGACCCATATATTATTTTTGTGTGCCATATATTATCGTAATGTAGGTTCAGGTGCTCAGTCCCAGCCTCACCAGTGATCCTTTCGAGCACTCCTATCTACATATCAGCCTTGGTGAGTCGTCATGTTTTGGGGATCGGCTATTCTCAGGCTTTTAGTTTTATTTAGTAGCTATTTAATTCTTGTCAGTTGAGTATGAGTCAATTGGGGACTTTCCCAATGGCTCTTTAGTTTGGAGTAGTAAAGGTTTGTCAGACTAGTCATCAGATTATCAGAACTTTGAGATTTTCTTTGAGTTGTAGTTTGTTCAGACCAAGTATCTCATTCATATTTCTCATTTTACGATGTCACAGTTTTGAGTTCATACTTTTTATCTTTAAGTAAGCTAATATATGAAGTAGAAGGCTCAAAGGGTTAGCTTGGGGCTACTTTTATCCTTAAGCACCATGTAACATTTCGAGACCCAGTTGTGGGGTATTACAAACTTGGTATCTGAGCCTAAGGTTTAGAGAGTCCTAGGGAGTCTGACAAGCCGTGTTAAGTAGAGTCTTGATCATCGGTGTGTATCGTGCCACATCTATTAGCAAGAGGCTACAAAACGTTTTAGGAATAAGTCATTTCTTTCTCTCAAGTCCATCGTGCTTAAGTTGTCTCTCTCAGCTATTAATTCATGCTCTCTTATGTCAGAATATGCCTCCCCGCCTAGCTCAAGGAAATAACAACGATCAGCAACCTCAGCCCGCTGATCCTCTGAATGAAAATGTGTCCCATGCCAAATTCAGGGCAGCCTTCCAGGCATTGGCCTAGGCTGTCACTGTCCAGGCCAATCAAGCCACAGTTCCTCAGTAGTATGGAGGTGACTTAGCTACTGCCAGAATTCGTGACTTTATGCGGATGAGTCCGCCAGAGTTTTATGGGACAAAGGCTGGGGAAGACCCACAGTTATATCTTAAGGAGATAAGGAAGAACACACAAGTAATGTGTGTATCTGAAGAAGAGTGTGTGTAGTTAGCATCTTACAGGTTGAAGGACATTGTGTATGACTGGGTGGTTTTTTAGAGAAAAGGTAGAGGGGAGGATGACGCTCTCATTACCTGGAAGATGTTCCAAGATGCATTCTTGGATAGGTTCTTTCCTTTGGAGTTAAGAGAGGCGAATATTGAAGAGTTTATGAACTTGAGATAGGGCTCTATGATTGTTAAGGAGTATTGATTAAAGTTCAATCAGCTAGCAAAATATATGCCTGACTTGATCTTCGACGCCCGAACTGGTATGAGAAAGTTTGTGACAGGTGTGTCGATCTTAGTACTGAAAGAATGCCGCATGCTATGTTAAACAAGGAGATGAATTTATCTAGGCTAATTATATATGTACAGTAAATAGAGGAGTATAAGATAAGGGAAAAAGATAAAGCGAGAGGTAACAAGAGAGCCATGTCTGAATAGCACGAGTAAGATCGGGCTAGATCCCAGGGAGGGAACCGCCCTCAATTCCAAAGTCGTTCTTCTATGCCAGCACCCTCATCTACTAGTGCACCAGTACCTAGATGTAGGCCAGAGTAGGGAAATAGGTCTTCTATGTCTATGCCTCAGCAGAGTGTGAGCAGTAAGCCCAACCTCCCACCTTATGCCAAGTGTGGTAGGACCCATTCGGGTGAGTGTTTGGCTGAACAACGTCATTTTTTTGGGTGTGGCAAGATAGGCCATAGGCTTAAAGAGTGCCCATATGCCAGGCAGGGAAGCAGAGATACCCGACCCCAGACCCAAGCCACTAGTGCATCAGCTTTCGTAGTCTGTCCAGCTCCTCCTCAGAGTGCTTCTTCTAGTATTTTTGGTGGCCAGCGCCAAAATAGGTTCTATTCCCTACCTTCCCATTATAAGTAGGAGGACTCTCTCGATGTTGTTACTGGTATTCTCCATGTATTTCATTTCGATGTATATGTGTTATTGGACCTCGGGTTAAGTTTTTCTTATGTGACCCCACTTGTTGTTGTGAAGTTTGAGAAATGTCCTAAAATTATTTCAGAGTCTATTCTAGTTTCTACCCCAGTAGGGGTGTCTGTTGTTGCTAAGCAAGTATACAAAAATTGTCCTGTTACAGTCCTTCATAGAGTCACACTTGCTGATTTGATAGAATTAGATATGGTTAATTTTGATGTTATCCTGGGTATGGACTGGCTTTACTCCTGCTATGCGACTATAGATTGTCGTACTCGTGTAGTTAAATTTTAGTTTCCTGATGTACCAGTTTTTGAGTGGTCAGGGAGTTCAGTACTCCCAAAAGTCATTTTATTTCTTATCTCAAAGCCAGGAAGCTTATATCTAAGGGTTGCTTTTATCACTTGGTTAGAGTTAAGGACACTAAGTCTGAAACCCCAAGTATCCATTCAGTCAACATTGTCAATGAGTTTCCTGATGTCTTTCTAAAATATCTCCCAAGGGTACCTCCCGATTGAGAGATAGAATTCGGGATCGATCTTCTTCTCGACACTCAGCCTATTTCCATTCCTCCCTGCCGTATGGCACCTGCAGAGCTTAAGTAGTTGAAAGAACAACTCAAAGATCTCTTAGACAAAGGTTTTATAAGGCCCAATGTATCTCCTTGGGGTGCACCTATCCTTTTCGTGCGAAAGAAAGATGGTTCTTTGCATATGTGCATTGACTATCGTCAGCTTAATAAGGTCACAATCAAGAACAAGTACCCTCTTTCGAGAATAGATGATTTATTTGATCAGTTGCAAGGTGCGAGTTATTTCTCCAAAATAGACCTTAGATCCGACTATCAGCAACTTAAAGTAAAGGGATGTGATATCCCGAAGACAGCCTTTCGAACCCGCTATGGTTATTTAAAGTTTCTTGTTATGTCTTTTGAGCTAACTAACACCTCAGCAACTTTCATGCACCTAGT
The DNA here is from genome assembly GCF_002878395.1 of Capsicum annuum. Classification (NCBI taxonomy): domain Eukaryota; kingdom Viridiplantae; phylum Streptophyta; class Magnoliopsida; order Solanales; family Solanaceae; genus Capsicum; species Capsicum annuum. Next base: position 115,589,025 of record NC_061122.1, on the reverse strand, counting down.
GAATCAAGTGTTTAAACCATATCTTGATATGTTCATCATTGTGTTTATCAACGACATCCTTGTGTATTCCCAAAGTGAGGGTAATCACGCAAACCATCTTAGAATCATTTTGCAAAATCTTAGAGATCATAAGTTGTTTGCTAAATTTAGTATGTGTGAGTTTTGGCTAAGGTCTGTAGCATTTTTAGGTCATATTATTTCAGTTGAAAGTATTAAAGTTGATCCCCAAAAGACAGAGGCTGTAAGAAATTGGCCTAGGCCTATCTTTCCATCTGATATTAGAAGTTTCTTATGTCTAGCTGGCTATTACCACCTTTTTGTTAAAGGGTTCTCTTCAATTGCATTTCTCATGACTCGGTTGACCCAAAAGAAAGTTAAGTTCCTCTGGTCGGATTCCTGTGAGAAGAGTTTTCAGGAGTTGAAGACTCAACTCACTTTCGCCCCTGTGTTGACTTTGCCTAATGGTGTAGCTGGTTTTATGGTATACTGTGATGCTTTAAGAGTTGGTTTGGGTTGTGTGTTGATGCAGAGAGGTAAAGTTATAGCCTATGCTTCTAGACAGTTGAAACCTCATAAGAAGAATTACCCAACCCATGACTTAGAGTTGGCTGCTATAGTGTTTGCTCTAAAAATCTGGAGACATTATTTATATGGTGTGCATGTTGATGTTTTTACTAATCACAAAAGCCTACAGTATGGGTTGACTCAGAAGGAGTTGAATCCTAGGCAGCGGAGGTGGTTAGAATTATTAAAAGACTATGATATGAACATTTTGTATCATCCGAGCAAGGCCAATGTTGCGGCAGATGCCCTTAGCAGGATATCTATGGGTAGTATTTTGCATGTAAAGGAAGGTAAGAAAGTGCTGGCTTATGATGTGCATCGTCTGGCTAGACTGGGCGTTAAGTTGCTTGATTCCACTAAGGGAAATACTTTGGTACAGAGTAGTTCCGAATTCTCTTTGGTGGAGGATAAGCAAGACTTAGATGCTAGCTTGGTTATACTGAAGGAGTTAGTCAAGGACCAAAAGGTAGAGGTTTTCTCTCAAGGAAGAGATGGGGTGTTGAAGTTGCAGGGTAGATTATGTGTTCCTGATGTTGGTGATCTGAGGCAGAGAATTATGGCTGAAGCGTATGGTGAGGGGTATTCTATTCATCCCGGAACTACTAAGATATACTATGACTTGCGAGAAATCTATTCGTGGTATGGTATGAAGAAGGATATAGCTGATTTTGTAGCAAAGTGTACAAAATGTTAACAGGTTAAGGTTGAGCACCAAAGACCTGGTGGTGTGAGGCAAAAGTTTAGTATCCCAACTTTGAAGTGGGAAGATATAAATATGGATATTTTGGTTGGCTTATCTCTTTCCCGATGCCATCATTATTCCATCTGGGTTGTTGTCGATAGGCTGACTAAGTCAGCGTATTTCTTACCTATGCACACATCTTATATAGCTGAGTACTATGCTAGATTATATATTTGGGAGTTGGTCAGGTTGTATGGAGTTCCCTTGTCTATCATTTCGGATGGGGGTACTCAGTTCACTTCTCAATTTTAGAGAGCATTTCAGAAGGGTCTTGGTACCCAAGTTCATATGAGTTCTGCTTTTCATCCACAGATAGATAGTCAGGCTAAGAGGACTATCTAAATTTTGTAGGACATATTGAGGGCGTGTGCCCTTGATTTCAAAGGTAGTTGGGATGAGAATTTGTCATTGATAGAGTTTGCTTACAACAATAGTTACCATGCTAGTATCAAGATGGCACCATTCGGGACATTATATGGTAGGAGATGTAGATCACCCATAGGTTGGTTCGAAATGGGTGAAGCTACTTTGATAGGACCTAATGTAGTATTTGAGGCGATAGAGAAGGTGAAGTTGATTAGAGAAAGGTTAAAGACAACTCAGAGTCGTCAAAAGTCATATACAGATGTAAGACAAAAAGACCTTGAGTTCGAAGTTAATGATTTGGTGTATCTGAAAATTTTGCCCATGAAAGGGGTGAAAAGATTTGGTAAGAAAGGAAAACTTAGTCCCCGTTATGTTGGCCCTTACAGAATTCTCAATCGTGTTGAGAACGTAGCCTATAAAGTTGAGCTGCCTGCAGAGTTGTCAGTTGTTCATCCTATTTTCCATATTTCCATGCTTAGGAAGCATATTGGTGATTCTATCATTGTTGATTCTTCAAATAGCTTAGATGTTCAGAATAATCTTTCGTTTGATGAGGTTCCAGTTGAGATCCTAGATTACCAAGTCCGTAGACTAAGGAACAAAGAAGTTCCATTGGTTAAAGTTTTATGGCAGAACCAATCAGTTGAAGGTGCTACTTGGGAAGCCGAAGAAGATATGCAATCCAAGTACCCACACCTCTTCTTTACAAGTTCAGAGCAAGCCAAAGGTATTGCTTTTTCTTAATTCAGCCCCTATGAAACCAAAGATTCAGCTATATAGCTATTTTGTTGCAAATTTGTGCACTCTAAAAAATACTTGAAAGTTTAGAATGACATAGATTCAATTCAGAGAACTATTTCAACTGTGCATCTCAGTTTCTTTGCATTCCCAGCTTAACTAGTGACATTCGAGGACGAATGTTTCCAAAGGGGTGATATTGTAATACCCCAAGAATTTCAACTAATAGTAGAACCCTGTTTCAAGCTCGTTAGAAATAAAGTTATTAATTTGGTTGCTACATGATCTATCTTGATGAGTATTAGGGCCTCAAAAGTGTCCTAGCTATTAGATGAATCAAAACATTTCTTGCCGATTGAATTCTTAAGATGGATAATGGTATGGTCAACTTCAAACGAGCATATCTCTCATTATACTATGAATTTTTGAGCTCGTGACCTACCAAAAGACAGATAATTGAATTATCTTTCCAATGATACCAATTTTGCCAAAACCTATTATCGGAGCAAAGAGTTATGCGCATTTTACTCCAGCGTATCAGCCTAGAAATTTTGTGACGACATTTTGTGATGACTTGTTACAAGCCTGATGGCTTGTCACAAATGTCGTCACCATAAGCAGAAAGTTACAAAATCCAACATTTTGTGATGATATTTTGTGACGACTTGTCATAAGCTTGACAGCTTGTCATAAATATTCTAATCATAAGCAGAAATCACAAAATCCAATATTTTGTGATAATATTTTGTGACGACTTATCACAAGTTTGACGGCATGTCACAAAATGTCGTCAAGCTTAAGCCAAAAATCATAAAATCTACCCTTTGATGATGACATTTCGTGATGACTTGTCACAAGTCTGACGACTTATCACGAATGTCTTTAGTTATTTCTTTTCAGCAATTTAATAACATTTTTACAAGGGTATTTTGGTCTTTTTCCTGCACTTCCGATGACTTATAACCCTCAGAGAACGTATTTTCTTCTATTTTCTCTTTAATTAAACATCTCAAAATTCTCTACATACCTTCAACCACAAGGTTAGGGTTTCAACATAAAAACCCAATTATCTAGAGATTCAACTGTGAGAATTCAATAATTCTTGCATATTTGAATTCCCCATTAAGAGGGCTACGAGGGACACCCAATAGTTCGTGAATAACCTTTTAAAATTTTTGAAGTCATCCAAAAGCTCCAAGTTTAAGGTATGTGGTTTTAAACAAGAACACCCTTTTGTTCTTGTGCCCAAAAGTTACATATTTTCTTAAAGTATTTCTTAAATTCATGGAGAATACCTATCATGTTATTATATTGTGAGTTTTATGAAACTATGTCTTACCCAAGCTTTGAGTTGTAATATTATTATGCATATTAATGTTTTAAATTATCGATTTATGGTTTAAGTTGCATAATTCAACGTCTATATCATGCTTTGAGAATTTCAAGTCCTATTGTTGTGAATTGAACCTTATGGTTAAATCATGTGTTTGAGAATGAGATGTTAGCAATTTTAAAGAATATCAAGAAGTGAGTTTTGAGTGTAAGTTAAGATAAAAATCCAAATTCTAGAGTTTGAAGTAAAAGAGGATGCATTTTGGCTTCCATTATATATATATATATATATATTGTTGAATTGTTTTACGGTGGATTTTCTAAAGTTTTGAGCTAAGTAAAGGAGTAGTATTTAGCACTGAGTTGGACTTGATTCTGAGGTCTTATGCCCCAGAATTACGAGCCCCCGTAGCTTCTTGATATACACCAAGTGGGTTAAGATAGTGATCACTAAAGTTAAGGTTTTATCCAATGGCAAGGATAGAACAGCTCTCTCCAATGTGGGTAAGGTATTGGACTCCATGTAGCTCACATGGTTTATGTCGGTTAAGAGAAACTCCCTAAGTTCCTAGAGATCTCTAAGTCCTAAAGTCTTCCAAGTTTCAAAGAGTTTTAGTCTAAAAGTTACAAAGTTTTGAAAGTATAAGTGTTTTTGAAAGCTATGGTCCTAATAATTTCAGGTTTTATGATAATTTGATGTTTTCAGTGAAAGTATGATGATTTATGAGTCGTGTGGCATATATTAATTTCAAGATATGTGAGTATGATTTACACCATGCAGGTTTTCTATAAAAGCTTATGATATTGATTATTTTAATTGCACACTCCCCCATATGCTCAGTACATTCCCAAAGTACTGACCCACATATTTTGTCTGTGTTCCATATATTCTCGTAATGTAGGTTCAGGTGCTCACTCTCAGCCTTACCAGTGATTCTTTCGAGCACTCCTATCTACATATCAGCCGTGGTGAGTCCTCATGTTTCGGGGACCGGTTATTCTTAGACTTCCAATTTTATTTAGTAGCTGTTTAATTCTTGTCAGTTGAGTATGAGTCAGTTGGGGACCTGTCCCAATGGCTCTCTAGTTTAGAGTAGTAGAGGTTTGTCAGACTAGTCATCAGATTGTTAGCACTTCAAGATTTTCTTTGAGTTGTAGTTTGTTCAAACCAAGTATTTCATTCATATTTCTCATTTTATGATGTCGCAGTGTTGAGTTCATGCTTTTTATCTTTAAGTACTCTAATATATGAAGTAGAAAGCTCAAAGGGTTAGCTTGAGGATACTTGTAGCCTTAAGTACCGTGTGACATTTTGGGACCCCGTTACGAGGCGTTACATCGAAGAACTAGTTATTGCCATTGACATTACACTCGTGCGGGGTTGCTTTTGGAGATTTGGTGATATCTTGGAGTCGAATTTACCTTTTTCCTTCTACTTATCTATGTCTAGTCTTTCATTTTGAGACAGGTTTAATTTGACTATTCAGTATTCATTGTTCATTTATAGTAGTCCTTGTACCGACCTTATTGAGCCTTTGGATGGCTATTGCTCTTTAATTTATCTATTAGACTGTTATGACTACTTGTAATACCCCGAAAAATTTTTCGTTGAAATTTTGTGCGTAAACATATTAGGTTTTATCTTCTAGAATGAATTATAAATTTTCCGTGCTGAATGTCTTAGATTATGATCCACCATTGCGTAGAGTATCAAATAAGCTTTCTAATGATATGTGGATCATCCAAAACGAACACCCAAGCAACGAGTTATGAACATTCCGATCGAACCGTGAATAGTAGTAAACAGTAAAACGTGCAGGAAAAAAGTACTGAGGCCTGGCGTATTTTTGCTCCAACTTTAAATGATCATAACTCCTTGTATATAATAATTTGGATGATCTAGTATATATCATCCAATTTTTCTATCGGTGCAAAAAGTTATGGTCAATCTACTTTAGCTTATCAAAAGTGAATTTTTAGGTCAACTTCAAATGATCATAACTCCTTGTACAAAATGATCTGGGTGAGATACTATATATCAATGGAAATATATGAGAGTCCTCTTTCTAATGAAATTAGTTTCATCCAATTTGGATATCGGAGTAAAATGTTATGGTTGATCTACGCCAGACTATCAAAACAGTCCCTGAAAAGAAGATTCGAGAATTATTTGATTTTAGGGGCGTTTTGGTCATTCCCCCTCACCCAAAATCTGCCCAAACCCTATATTAAGGCCTATTAAAAGCATTATATGTTATATTTCATCAAATTCCCTCAAAAAAAAAATCCTAAGCTCCTACATCCAACTTCAAGAACCTCCAAAGTTCACCATTAATTCTGCAAATTTATTCAAGATTCCAAGTTCCTAGTTCAAGAACTCCAAGAACCATCATTCAAAGGCACGATTAACATCTCAAAAATGAGTATCGATCTAAAGTTCATCATTTAAGGTATGTAGGATTTTTCAATAAGAACTTTTTTTCGTTCTTGTGCCCAAAAGTAATTTTCTTTACAAAGGCATGATTTTTATTTAATTTTTATGAATTTGAAGCATAAACCCATATCTTATGATGATTATTATGAAATCTTAATATTTATGATTTTGAAAGATGAATTTACATATGTGGAGATATAAAGCATGAATCTTGAACGATATTTACCATGATTTTGATATTTGGGTCTTGAATCCCCATTGAAAATTATATTTTTTTTAGAAAGTGTGTGTTATAAGCACGTTGATGTTGAATATTTGAGATATTTTGAATGATTTAATCTTTTGGTCTTAATGGAGTTATTTTGAACTCGAGTGTGAAAAAAATCCACAACATGGTTGATTTTGATAGATGGGAAGCATGATGGCTCCCGATGTATATTTATATATTACTGAAATTATTTTGTTATGGATTATCTTTGAAATGATCTGAGCTAAGTCCGAGAGAAATCTTTAGCACCAAGTAGGAGGTATAAAGCGACCTTACTTCCCTAGAACTACGTGCCCCCGTAGGAGTGAGCCTGAGGCTGATTTATATAGTGATCACTAGTTTGTGTGGATTTGATATCGATAGTCCTACTCTGATGGCAAGGATAGTACGGCTCTCCCCAACGTGGGTTGTACGTTGGACTCCATGTAGCTCATATGGTTTATGTCGGTTATAGGATCTCCCAGCGTGTGTGTTTTTTCTTGTGTCTATGGTAAATAGTGAAGTGATTTGAAAGTGGAATTGTGAAAGTTATTTTTTCAAAAGATTTAAATGATATTTATGTTATGAGAATTGATATTCTTAATGAACTGAAATTGATTGACAAATTATATGATGACTCACATGTGTTATTGTACTTTTATCCTCTCATAATTATGATGATTTTCTTCGGGCTATGTGAGTCTTTCATACATCCTGCATATTACTTATAAATATTTATGATGATGATGTTTATAAAACTGCATACACCCCCATATACTCGGTTTCTTTCTGTGGTACTGACCCACATCTTCGGATGTAAGTTGCATTTTCTCGGAATGTAGGTTCAGGTGCTCAGTTCCAGGTTCGACAGTAGTTCTTTGGGCACATTGTTCTACATCCTCTATTATGGTGAGTCCTCGTGTTCCGAGGACATAATGTCTGATGTTGGTTTCACAGAATTGTTTACATTTGATAACTGAGTATGAGTCAGTTGGGGCATGTCTCAATGGCTCGCTGGTCTTATTGGTTTTCTTAGAGGCTTGTCAGACTAGTATAGATGTTGGGAGTTGACTAATAAGTCGTATTTTGTTATCTTTCTGAAATTCTTTTATTCTTGGATGATGATTACTCTGTTGATATTTGAGGGTTATTTATGGAAACCCCGTTAATTTATGTTGAATTGAATGAAAATGGCTCAAAGTGTTAGCTTGAGGCTACTCGTAGCCTCATTCACCGTGTGACGCTTCGAGACCCGTTTTTCGGGGCATTACACTACTTTATTGTTGTTAACTCTTTAAATAATGTTTTCTAGATTTTAGGCTATTTTTCACCAAGTTAGCCCATTATGTTTAGCTTTGGGCTACAATTTGGTTTGCCTACTGGCGGGATAAAGTAGGTTCCATTATGACCTATAAATTGGGTTGTGAAAAATTGTTATAAGAGCCTAGCTTGCACCAGTATTATTGGTACAAGAGCAAATGTCTAGTAAATTCCCACAGAATATAATGATGACGTCTATTTTATATCTTCAAAAGGCTATAGGACATTCTTAGGAGTTTTCACTTCTTTCCCTCATTTCATGCTAAGAGTCTAAGTTTATTTCTAAAGCATTCCTTTGGTTTCTCTCTTTCATAAATAGCTAAGACACGTGCTACTACTACACGAGATGGGGCTCTCAAACCAAGCCTAGGGATCCTATCATTGTTCATAGATGACCTATAGGTCATGGACAGCCTAGGGATGTGCCACCAACTAGGGGACAAGATTAAGGCCTTCACCTGACCTTATTCGTTCCTCGAGCCTGAGATTTTTCTACCCACTAGTGATGGGCAAGGACCAGCCTAAGCTCCACCAATTTTTATTTCTTCTTCAGTTCTTAGAGATGTTTTGGTTTAGCTTTTGGGATTAATTAGTTGTTCCCCATCTGATGGTGAACAGTATGGATCAGATTGGTACTGAGGTGAGGTGCAGCCTGTAGCTGCAGCTCCCAAAGTTGAGTTCCTTCCTGCACTAGTAGTTGCCCAGTTGATAGTTACTAAGCCAGTGGTTTCCCAACCTACTATGTTTGATGAGGAGCATAAGATGTTGGGTAGGTTCTTGATATTGGCTCCACCTAGGTTGTCTGGTTCTCCGCGCAAGGATGCATATGAATTCTTGATTTTCTGTGAGGTTAGGCTCCATAATTTGGGCCTAGTTAAGACGCATGGCATGGCTTACACCACTTTTTAGTTAGATTTGGTAGCTCGACCTTGGTGGGGAGGTTATATTAATTCCAAGCCAGTTGGATCTTCCCCATTGGCATAGACTCAGTTCTCTGAGATCTACTTAGAGAATATATGCCTCACAGTCATAAGGCATGATACCTCTATTTTGACTACTTACTATGAGAGAGTTTTTTGCCTTATTTGGGGGTTAAGACTTTTTATTTGTATGTCTACACAGAGTTTGGTTGCTGTCGGAATGTCTTCGCTGAGGTTTTTTATCATGCTCTGGTTATGAAGGACATGCATTGCAAGGCCCAAGGGAGAAGTGATAAGTATTCGTGATATCAGGGTAATTTTAGTAAGAGTCATAGTTGTCATAGTTTAGAGAAGATGGTTCTCATGGCAGGTACCCTCTGCGTCAGTCGTATCAGCATCAAGGCAAGTCTAGTAGGCCAGTTCAGTCTGTACTTCATATTATCAATATAGGCCTGTCTAGTTTTGGTGATCATCATGGACAGGGTAGTTGTCAAGTTTTGAGAGGTTCATCTTCTAGTTACTTTAGTTGTGGTTGTTATTCTGGGTTAGGAAGATTTTTTAGTTTTGGCATAGTGCTTGGGGCATGTTATGGTGATAGAACTTTTAGTCATTTCTCAAGAGAGTGCCCCACCTATGGTGCAATGGTTCCTTTATTCAGAGTGCTCTACTAATTTGGGTAATTCTGCCCCCAGCTAAAGGTGGCATACATAGTCATAGGGGTATTTTCTAAGGTAATCGTGGAGGTTCTTAAGTAGCTAGGATAGTAGATCAGTCAAAAGTCTAGCCAGGTGGTGGGCGTGGTCAGTTGTATGCAGTACCTGCTAAACCTGAGGTTGAGTCTTTGGATGTTATTAAACATATTATCTTGGTGTGACGTAAGTCGGCTTTTGCTTTATTAGATTTGGTATTTGCTTATTCTTATTTGTCTGCTTATTATGTAGTGCGGTTAGAGCTATCTTGGGATTCATAATCTATGAAATTATGTATATCTACTCTCATAGGTGATTCTTTAGTAGTGGATTAGGTTTTCAGATCACATGTTGTGACTATTTAAGAACGATACCCATGCTGATCTTTATATTAGACATGGTGGATTTTAATATAATTTTTGGCATAGATTGGTTAACCCACTATCATGTGGTCTTGGATTATTTTTCCATGATTGTTACCTTTGTTATGCCCGGCATACCCCCTGTCATGTGTCAGGGAGCGATTAGCCATCATTCAACTAAGATTATTTCTTATAGTCATGCTAAGAGACTTATTTTGAGGGGTCATAAGTCTTATCTTTCTTATATTCATGAAGTTAGTACAGAGAGTCCATCGCTTGACTGTGTTCCTATAATTTTTGAGTTTCTTGATATTTTCTCTATCGATCTACCAGGTTTTCCTCCTGAGCATGATATTGAGTTTGTTATTGATCTTGAGTTGGGCACCTAACCTATTTCTATGGTACCTTATCATATGGCTCTTATTAAGCTTAAGGAGATAAATTCTCAACTTTAGGATCTTCTTGGTAAGGGTTTTATTATATCCTGTATGTCTCCTTTAGGAACTCTTGTGTTGTTCTTGAAAATAAAAGATAGTTTTATGCATATGTTTATTGGTTATAGGTAGCTTAATAAGGTGATGGTGAAGAATCAGTAACCTATACCTAGCATTGGTGCTTTATTTAACCAACTTCAGGATGAAGAGATGTTCTCTAAGATTGATCTGAGGTCCAGTTACCATCAATTGAGGATTCCTGCTGAAGATATCTCGAAGACAGACTTTAGGACCCGCTATGGTCATTAAAAGCTCATAGTGATGTCTTTTAGCTTAACTAATGCCCCAATCACATTTATAGATTTGATGAACTATGTGTTCAGACCTTATTTGGATTCTTTTGTGATTATGTTCATCAATGGCATCCTCGTGTCTTTGAGGAGTAGAGAGAAGCATATGCATTATTTTAGGATTGTATTTCAGACTTTAAGAGATCATATACTTTTTGCTAAATTCTTAAAGTGTGAGTTTTGGCTTGAGTCAGTGACATTCCCCAGGCATGTGGTTCCTTGGGATGGGATTATAGTGGACCCAACAAAAATCGAGGATATTCGCGATTAGGCCAGGCCTACATAGCTAGCTGAGGTTAGTAACTTTATTGGTTTGGTTGTATGCTACAGGTGGTTTGTTAAGAGTTTTTCTACCATTATGGTGGTATATAACTAGATTAACCTTGAAGGAGGTTCCTTTCCGATGGTCCGAGGAGTCGAGCTTTGGAAAGCTCAAGTGGTTGGCCCTTTTTATTGAGGGCAAAGGATTCACTATGTATTGTAATGCTTCTTGTGTTGGTTTGGGTTATGTGTTGATGTAGTAGGGTCAAGTTATTTCTTATGCATTGAGGCAGTGGAAGGTGCACAAGTGCTAATATCACACTCATTATTTAGAATTTATGGTGGTAGATTTTATGCTTTAGATTTGGAGGCATTATCTTTATGGCGTGCATTGTGAGATCTTCATGGATCATTATGGTTTTTAGCATCTTATGACCTGGAGAGAGCTTAATTCTAGGTAATGTAGATGGATAGAGTTGCTAAAGGATTATGATATCTCTATCTTCTATTATCTACGAAATGCAAAAGTAGTAGCAGAAACCTTGAGTTAAAAGGCGATGAGTATGGGTAGCTTGGCTTCTATTTTAATTTTTCAGAGGAAATTGTCATGGGATATTCAGTTCTTATCCTACTTGATTGGGCGACTTGATATTTCGTACCCTAGGAGGATTCTTGTTAGTGTTGAGGCGAGGACTTTGCTATTTGAGCAATTTAAAAATTTTCAGTTTAAGGATAAGAGGCTTAGCATCATCAATAATCAGGTTTTGAGTGGTGAGTCTAAGAGGTCTACTGTGTATTTTGGGGTGTCTTGAGATTTGATAGCCATATTTGTGTTTTGAGTGTTGATGACTTGATTCAGTCGATATTTTCATGAGGCTCGTAACTCGAGATATTCTATTCACCTGATTAAAACTAAATTTTAAAGAGATTTGAGGCAACATTATTGGTGGAGTGGTATGAAGAGAGATATGACAGACTTTGTAGTCTGTATCCTATGTTGTGAACAGGTGAAGGCCGAGCATCAGAGACATGGTGGTTTAATTTAGAGGTTGCCCATTCCTAAGTGGAAGTGGGAGTGGATTACCATGGAACTTTTTAGTGGTGTACCTCACACTTCCTGTAGTTTTGATGGTATTTGGGTCATTATGGATTGATTGTCCAAGTTGGCATACTTAATTCCTATTCGGATATCCTTCAGTGCCGAGAGGTTGTCTGGTATCTATGTTAGTGATATAATTCATTTGTATGGCGTGCCTATATCTATCATTTTAGACCAGGGTTCAGTGTTGACTTCTAGCTTTTGGAGAACTTTTTAGGAGGAGTTTGGTACTCAGGGGGATCTTGGTACATCCTTCCACTCTTAGACGGACCGGGAATCGGAGGCGACTATTCAGGTTCTTGAGGATATGTTCAGAGCCTGTGTTATAGATTTTGGAGGTTACTGGGAGCAATACTTGACTTTGGGGGAGTTTACTTATAATAATATCTACCATTCGAGTATTGAGATGGTGCCTTTTGAGGATTTATAAGATAGGAGATGTCATTCTCTAATTATATGGTTTAAGACTTCTAAGATTAGACTCCATGGTACTGAGATGCTTCAGGAGTCATTGGATAGAGTCAGGGTGATTAAGGAAAAGTTGAGGGCATCTCAAAGAAAGCAGAAGGTTTATGCATATCATAGACTTCGTGCCTTGAGTTTTAGAGTTGGTGATCAGTTATAGCTTAGTGTATTGCCTATTAAGTGTGTGATAAGGTTCAGAAGAAAAGGAAAGCTCAGCCCCAGATATATTTGACCCTTTCAGATTCTTCGCACAATTGGTAAGGTGGCTTATGAATTAGACTTATCCCCAGATTTTGCTGTTGTGCATCCGATTTTACATGTTTCTATGTTGTGAAGATACATTCCTAACCCGTCTCATGTGCTTAGATAGGACTCGATTCAGTTGGATGAGTGGTTGACTTTTATGGAGGAGCCGGTGCTCATATTGGCTAGTGATGTCAGGCGGTAGCACACTAAAGAGATTCCAGTAGTCAAGGTTCAGTGAAGGCACCGTTCAATAGAGGAGGCTACTTAGGAGATCAGGAGTAAGATCCAGACCCATTATCCTCACCTGGCAAGGCTTCAGGTATATCCTAATCCTTTACTTTTGCGAACAAAAGTTCTTTTAGTAGTGGATATTATAATGACCCTCAGGTTATTTTCTAAATTTTTGCTCATTTTTATCATTTAGAGCTTTTCTATAGCTGCCCTAAGTCATTTATGACTTTATGGAACTGATAGTGCATCTACTGGTTGGTTTTTAGACCCAACTCTCTATTTTGAAGTTTTTGCTGGTTCAAATTGGCTACCGGGCTAAAACTTTAGTCAAACAACCTCATATACCAATTCTGACAATTCCAACAACTCTGGAACATCTATTTTAGGTTGGGTGGACCCTTGATTCGGGTCCTAAGGCTCCCAAACTCATTTTGAGCTACAAGCCAAAAGTTAAAAAAAAATGTAAGTAGGTGTGGGACCCACATTTCATCAAAACGGCCTTGGATGGAAATTTTGAGTGTGCTATTGAGTTCAAAACATCGAATTTAATAGGGTATCATAGTTTGTTTACATATACAGGATGTCAGATAAATCTCGAGAGGTTGGCGGAGGCTCAAAAATATTTAAGTCTCCAGCTGAAGCAAGAAAATCTGGTAAACCACTAAAGCCGCCTTTGGGCCTTTAGCGGAGGGCACTTTAGCAGCCCTTTAGGCATTTTAGTAGTCTTTTCAAGATTGGCAAATGATGCTTTATCATCTAGTAAGATGCTAAACCGCTAGTCACTTTAGTGCCAACCGACCGCCCAAGTGTCCTGCCATGTCAGTGAGGTACCACTTTAGCGGTCAGCTAGGCGCTTTAGTTCCTATCGCTAAAGTGGGCCAGTGTTTGCTTAAGCGGCATCCACGTGCCTGGGTAGGGTATAAATACCCTCACTTAGCTCGATTTTTACCATTTTTCAACCATTCTCTAGAATATTGAACCCTAAAAAGTGGGAATTCTAGTGAGAATCAATTATGGAGCTTTGGTATTGTTAATTTACGCGATTCTTCATCGAATTTGTGGTAAGATTCCATTAATTTCATGGTTAATTCTCCATATTTTTCTAAAATTCCAAAAGTATTGGTGGTTTGATTGTAGCACTATTAGAACTCGAAATACACCTTTTTTTAGGGTAAATGTTCCTTGAGCATGAGAGATGTTGTGTTGGTTTCGAAAGTGCAACTCTACAAATAGGCCCCATATGGGATTTTTGTGTTTTATTTTGGAACTGAAGCATAATAGTGCAATATGGGTATCATTGTTCTCATTTTGATGAGTATATTGTGATTTTTATATAATAGCATCTTACGAAAGCTTCTCGAAAAGGAAAATCTATGGTTTAAGGGATTCTTTAGGATTTTTTTGGCGTCCAAGTATGTTAGGTTTACCCTCTTCATATCTTGAGTTATTTCATAGTATGATTATGATTATATGCTAGATATGGGGTGGTATTTAGTCATTGAAGGTATGATTGAAAATACTTGGGGTTATTTGAACTGTCTAGACTATCTTGAAACTGTAATTTAGACGTAATTAACTTAGTTTCTCGTGTTTTAGGATAAATTTCTATCTTAGGGCTAATTAGGGTTTATTTAACATCTAAAAATAAATTTACATACCTTCGCCTAGTCCGGTGTAGAATTTTCCTAAAATGGATTTCGAAGATTAAAAGTGGGCCCCCAACGACCCACTTTAGGCTAATAATTGTGTTAAGCTTTCATAGAATATTTATGCATGATATACCCTTATTAATGCTTATCTTTGGACCTTGAGGATATTAGGTGCTTATTGATTATGCTGGTTTAATAGTTGAGAGTTAATGCTATTTTTGGGTAAGCTTTGGTGGATAATTATTGTGATTTAGTGATATGGCTTATGATTATGGTTTATTTACATGGTCTAATGATATATGATTTCCATTTCAAGTCCAGCAATTGATGACCATAATAATATATGAGTTTCGGTTTGAGTCTGACAGTTGATGATGATAATGATATATGAGTCCTAATTCAAGTCTGATATTTAATAATGATGTTGATAATATGGTTTCTAATTCAATTCCGGCATTTTGGGAGTTAATTATAATATGATTTGGTTTGGATGAATTATTGGTTATGGCATGATAATTGGTAATTTATGGCTATTGGGTCATTTACTTTCCTTTATTATACTCTCCAGGATTATGTGGGCTTGCATTGGGTTATTTACTTTTTTGTAAATATTGGATTGTGGGGGCCAAACATGTAGCTATAGTTTTGTGATCTTTGTGTTACTATTTCTTATGTATCTATTTATTGATGTACAATGTTGTTAGAGCTCATTTTCAGGTTTTCCCTATTACCTTGACTTAGTTTACTTTATCTTGTATCTTATCGTATTTATACCATGATTTAGTTCATTTGGTCAATGATGCTTATTGAGTACACATGGTTTTGGTACTCATACTACACTTCTGTACCTTTTTGGTGTAGATCTGAGTACTTGTTGTCTTTGTTGACATGACTCTCGTGCGGGGTTGATTTCATATATTAGGGGAGCTCTTGGAGTCGGAGTTACCTTATTATGACCCAATTTCTTAGGTTATAATGGCACCTACTATAACCCACCTGTAGACAAGCCAAACCTGTAGTTCGGGAAGGCTAGTAATGGACTACCAAATAGAATAAGGAAAGAATGTAGAATAATATTTAAAAAGTTTAAATATATGAATAAATGCCAAAACCTTGTGGCATCAGCATAAGAGCTTCTACTATAATAAGAGTACAAAAGTAGAATAGAAGAAATAAATTACACTGATATAACTTGTCTTTGAATACATTATTGAGACTAGTCTGATACATAAAAGAGAGATAAGTAATACTCCAAATGTCAAGATCTCACTCTAAGTCTCTGAACCATGGCTACTCAGCATGATGCACACATCAATGGTGATAACCCGTTGTATGATCTGCAGGTTGTAGAAGTGTAGTATGAGTACCAAACGAATGGTACTCAGTAGGCAACTTCCAACTTAGCTCCAAAGATAAAGCAGATATATATAATATATAAAAAGAATGAAAACTATACCCAAGAGTACAAAAATCATATAACAAGCCCATGAGATAATAAGGGGCAACTATCCTGTACATATTAAATAGACCAACATAATAAGGCTATGTAAGTAAAAAAGGTGCACTATTTTATTCCAGCCATACTTAGGAATCTCAGCACTATACTGTATATCCCTGGCCAATATACAAATAAAGATAAAAAGAAGAATATGTATTAATATACAGGTCCAAGGAACTAATGTACCATATGAACAAATAAAGGAAGGGATACATGGTAGTACCATAGCTAAATATAGCTAGAGATACATATGTGTACATATAAATATAAGGTCGGCTCGAAGCATAACCTAAATTATCATATCCTCATTCTAATCCTATTAGGATTCTATTTACCATACTCAGGGTTTCTATCGATATGGCTAGACATGAAATAATAGTGTATAACAATGCAATTATAAAATAAAAGAGACCGAAAACATACCTCAAATCTAAATAACGAATTATTGACCAATCTGTCGTAAGCTAGCCATAATAATGATCATAACAATGATAATAACAATATCTATAACGGTGCGATTAATCGGTAACTATGGATAACCAAATACCTAGCTGAGCCTATGTAGACCTCCACCGCCTCAAGCCCGAAAGGTTTAATAAACATACCATAACACAAGACATATTCTTCACTCATATCTATACAACTTTCCTATACTGGTTGATAGACATAGGCACATATTGGTGATAGGTGATCTGCATGCAAGAATGAATGCAAGGTACGTTATCAATACCACAATATCATTTTCATAAAAAATCTCGATCCTTACCGATATCAATATCATCACAATAGTATCCTTCAGACTTAAACCGGGTATCACTATTATCACAATAGTATCCTCCAAACTCAAATCAGGCATCAAAATTATCAAAATAGCATTCTCTAAACACGAATCGGGTTCAAGAAGATGAGATTAACCCAGATCAAAAGAATTAATATTATCACAATAGTATCCTTACTCGAACCACGTATCAATGAAGAAAGAGATACACGCTAGTACCATAGCTACATATAGCTAGTGATATATATGTACACATTTCTTTTCTATTCAGATATCCTTCAATACCAAGATGTTAGACCCTATCTATGCTCGTGAGATAGTTTGCCTACATGGAGTGCCCATGTCTATTATATCAGACCGAGGTTCAATATTCACTTCTAGATTCTGGAGGGCTTTTCAAGAGGAATTAGGTACACAGGTCTATTTTAACATCAATTTTCAACCTCAGGCTGATAGAAAGTTAGAGCGAAAAATTCATATTCTTGAGGATATACTTCGATCTTATGTTATGGACTTTAGAGGCCAGTGTAAGTAGTACTTGGCATTAGCGGAGTTTGCATATAATAATAGCTACTATTCAAATATTGAGATGGTGCCATTTGAGGTATTATATGGTAGGCGGTGTTGATCTCTGATAGAATGGTTTGAGACCACTGAGGTTAGACCCCATGGTATTGACTTACTTTAGGAGTCGTTAGATAGAGACATGGTGATTCAGGATAGGCTGAGGGTAACTCAGAGTAGGCAAAAAGCTTATACAGATTGTAGTCTTTTTTCTTTGAGGTTTATAGTTGGATCTAGGGCATTTCTTTAAGTATCACCCATGAATTGAGTGATGGGTTTGGGAGGAAAGAAAAGCTCAACCCTGGATAAAATATGAGCTAGATTTGCCCCTAAATTTTTCTATTGTTCATTCAATTTTTATTGTTTCTATGTTGCGGTGTTACATATTCAATGATTTTTATGTGCTTCAGTAGGACTCAGTTTAGTTGGATAAAAGGTTGAACTTTGTGGAGGAGCCAGATCTCATAATAGCTAGGGATGTTAAACGATTGTGCTTTATGGACATTCTAGTAGTTAAGGTTCTGTTGGGACACTGCCAAGAAGAGAAGACAACCTGGGAGATAAAGGGTGATATGTGGGCCCATTATCCCCACATGTTTGAGCCTTCTGATACATTCTAACCCTTTACTTTCACGCATAGTAGTGGATATTATAATAACTCTCCAGGCCATTTTATGTGTTTCTATATTTTTTTCTATCTTTAGAGCTTTCCTATAGTTGTGCCAAATTATTTATGACTTGATAGACCTGACAATTCAATTATCGGGCAGTTTGTTTAGCTTTTAGAGCCATTTATCTATTTTGGAGTCTTTATTGGTAAAAATTGGTTGTAGTGCATAAACTTTAGGTTAACGACCTCGTATGTCAATTCTAATAGTTCCATCATCTCTGAAACATCAATTTTTGGCTAAAAGGACCTTTGGTTTGGGTCCCAAGTCTTCCGGACACATTTCTGGCTATTAGTCAAAATTTGGTAAAAGTGGCCCTTGGGTGTGGAGCCCAAATTTCATCGAAATGACCTCATATTGAAATTTTGATGTCGACATTGAGTCCAAAATATTGAATTTAATGGGTTAGTATAGTTTGTTTACATTCATAAAATTTTGAATGAATCCCGAGGGGTCAGTGGGAACTTGGTAAAATCCAAGTTCAACTGGCGCAGGGACTCAGCTAGTGCATCCGCTAAAGCGATCTATTGGTCTCTTTAGTGGAGGATACTTTAGAGGCCAAGACTGGTCCAGCCAGGCCGCTTTAGCGGAAGCCTATCCGCTAAGTGGATGTCTCTTAAGTGGCATCTTGTTCGCTTGGTAGTAACCACTTAAGCGATAGCTGGGAAGAATTTATTTTAGATCCTACCCAATTTTCTCCTATTTCTCACGATTCTCAAGAGCTAAAAATCCCTAGAGAGTGTGAGAAATTTGGAGACTAATCTTTGGGTTCTTGTGGGGTGTTGGTGATCTCAGAATACTCAATTCCTCATTCTAAACCTTGTAAGTTCTCGTATAATTCATGGTTTAATTCCCCAATTTAGCCATAAATCACTAGTTTCTTGGAGAATTGATTTAGGTATCGTTTGAGCTCAGAATTTACCATACTTGAGGGAAAATAATCCTTGAGCATAGAGAAATATGTCGGTGGTTCCGAAAGTAGGATTCCACAAGCAGGCCCCATATGAGATTTTAACTCGATTTTGGATTGAACCATAAAAATGCAATATAGTTATTTTTATTCTTGTAAAAGTGTGTAGACTACTATTTTGATAGTGTGGCATCTTGCGGGGGCTTCACAAAAGGAAAAATCGCCAATTTAGTAAATTTTATCGGGCTTTCTTTGACATCTAGGTAGGCTAGGCTTACCTTTCTCTTAGATTGATCTTAATTATTGTACCAACATGGTATTATGCTAGTTTTGGGTTTTGAATTAGGATTTGATGGTATATTTAGAAAATATAGATTATATAGCTAGTTAGTGAACAGTAATTAACGTATTTGACACGACTATTCATTTTTTTGGTAACATTGTTATCCTAGTACCTAATAAGACTTAATTTGCACTTTGTGGTAGGATTTGAATGTTAGTATGCTTTAGGGTAGAAATTGCCCTAGAATGAACTTTCGAGGTTAGAAGTGGACCCCTCCGGTCCACCTTATTACTACTATTAGCTCCTTGTAGTCTCATAAGCCTTCTTATGGTACCTTCTTTATATTCTTGAGATGAAGGGGGATTTGGCGTATTATGACTTATTCTAAGTTGAAACTTAGGAGATATTAAGATAGGTTCAAGTCTGGTAAATTGTGATATAAGACCAGTTCAAGTCCAGCAGATGATATTCCTTTCGGTTCAAATTCAGTATTCATGACATTATTCTTAGTTCAAGTCTGACATATAAAATACTATTTCTGATCAAGTCCGTCATTGAGGGGTTATTTACAATGATTATAGAACCGATTCGAGTCCAGTGTTTATGGTATGGAAAGATCCATGATAATGATTTTGAGTTTCAAATGATTGGAATATTTACTTTTATTACTTCATCTTGATTCCATCATTGAGCTTATGGGGGCTCGCATTGAATTATCTATTTTTATTTGCATCTTTTGGGCTTATTGGGTCCCAATTATGCTACAAATAGTTATGTTCTCTTCAATATCATTATTTTGGTAGTTTACTTTCAGTATTTGGGTATAATTCTAGGTTTGCCCTTTTTTGTGGACTTCTATTTTTTTCTTTTAAAATGGCCAATTGGACTTTTATAAGAGAGAAATATATTTACAAAATTGTGGGTTGGGCCAGTACCCAAACCCCAACATACAAAAAATCAAAAACAAAATGAAAAGACTAAAACAATCTATCAAACAAAATAAAGAAAACAGAAAATAATCAAAAAGAAGAGTAAGGAGAAGATGGATCGATAATTCTTCATCTTCGTCGCAATGTACAAATCGAGCTCCGCTACCAATTTTAGCTAAAGATTGAAGTTTTCATCAAGCTGTTGAAGTTCAAGATCGGAAAAGTAAGTTGAGTTTTGGGATGTTCATTTTAGACATTCTAGAATCTCATAAACATCATGAAATTGATCTAAGTGAAGACTTCCTCAGCTCAACAAACTTTTGATTTGTTCTTCTGCAACAAGATGTGAGTCGTCTCTTTTTAATTGATGAATTAATTAGAAGCAATTGTAAATTTTTCATCAATTTCACCCCCCTTGACAGGTTGAGCCTACCTTGAACCCAATACCACTGCCTAAGAGAGTAAAAATGTACGATTCATTAACATTAACCTCTGGTAAGTTGAACTTACCCCTGTAGATTCTAGCTTTGGTACATATCTCATTGATTAATTCTTTATCATTTGTGCATGTTGAATGTTTACGATTTATGTATGTGCTTTTGCTTAAATGTGTTCGATTATTGCCATTTCTGTGTGCATTCTGATGTAGGAATCCTTGTTGTTGGAATTATGTATGCCTTGACTCAAATTATCCAAACCCGAGCTGGTAGTGTGTGTCTGGCTCTATTAATTCTGATCCTCTTCGACCCTTTTGTTGGTCGATTAGTTAATAAAGAAATCTTCATTTTGCATCTTCTTCAATCTCAGATTGGGTACTTGAGCTTTATCCATGTTCAAAATGTCCTTAGCTTCACCTGGTAACTGTTGAAAAATAGAAAAAATTATGTATTTTGTACCTGCAAAAGAGAAAACATAGCTAAAAAAATTGTCATTTGATTTCCTTCTCTGAATGTGTGTTCAACTACCACCTCCCTCTCTTTCATTATATCAAGTATCCTCCATATCTTTGTAGATATAGACCACGGGATTTCCCATTGTCCAGTTAAGAATGTCTGAACTGACAATGAATCTGTTTCTAAAATCACTGGAAAATAAATTATGATTAACATACTATTTTATGCCCAACCTTAATATAATTTCAGCTATCAAATTTTTTGTGTCTAAAATTCCTCTAGCTTCAGGAAAAACTAAGTCACCTTGATAATCTCTAATACAAAAAGCAACTGAGATAGGGCCCGGATTGCCCTTAACAGCTCCATCAGAGTTGTACTTGTACTAAGCATTGTTAGTTAACTTTAACTTCACCACTATACTTCTTATTCTGGGCCTATATGCAAATAAAAATCTCACCAAATCTACCCAAGAATCAGGAATAATTTTTTAGCCATGGAAACAACATCCTAGCTAAATAAACTAAGTCCCTGGTAATTTCCATCTTCATACTAAAATATGATATTTTACCATCATGTTTAATGCAGTTTCTTCTTTTTGTAATGGGCAGAGTATAAAAAAAGTGACAGTCTTATAAACGGGGATGAGTTTAGAGATTCTGGTGGCATTCCATCATTGTAGAACACTATATTTGACATGACCCGAACCAGGGCCTTGTCATAATTGGCATCCAAGTCCAACCAAGACTGAAGACCAACCTTGTTACCCAACCCAATCGACCTACGCAAATATTGAGTCAGATAAATTCTGAACATATAACAAGATAGCGTTATTGCATAATCCAAGACTCTAGGATAGGTCTATATCCGTGACCACCCAAATGAGTCTAACCGCCTGCTACCCAACTGATAACCAATACCCATCCAAACCATAACCATATGGGTAACATAATAATTATATAATCCCAAAATACAAGAGGATGGAGCAGTGAGAAATTTAGTCCTACGATATCAACCACAATACCAATGCCAATACCAAGGCTTACACCAATATCGATCCCGCCTATACCAACCCATAGTAGTTCCACAAAAGCCTCTAACGAAAAGAATACAAAAATATGGCTGGGACATGACCCCAACCATAGCCAAAACCAATATCCATAAATAAACCAAAGTCTGAAATAACATCCATGAAATGGAGCCTTCTGAAAAGATGAAAGCTCACCACTTCAATCCAAAAGTTGATCCCGAAGTCAGATTGCTAAGAAGGAGGAGTAAAATAGTCAATGCCTGCATCACATGGAGATACAGCCGCCCGAAGACGAGTTAGTGGGTGAACTCTAGCATGAACTCAAGATAAGGATAAAATAATGCCATTTAATAAAACTAAGTAAACCATCAACATGCATACAAACCATACATACATATATATATATATAAACATGCCGAGAAAAGGAACCGAGTTTAGCATGCATTTAAAACCATTTACCTGAGGGAAGAGAACATGCCTTAAACTAAGAAGATGATGGAGAGAAATCACCAACACAAGCTCCAAATTAAACCTTAAGATGAAACCCTAGCTTTTCTTGTCCAAGAACTTTAGAGAGGATTAGAGAGTGTTTTTCTAAGTGTTAAAGAATAAAATAATAGGGCAAATAAAATCCCTTGTGAGTTACAAGGGGTGAGGCCTTATTAGGTTAAGTGGGAAAATGTCTAGATTGCCCTCACTTAAACTGCACCAAAATCCCGTCAGAGGGATACACCTATCTATACCCGTCGTACCCTCCAATACGAGTGGTACCCACCACTTGTACCTAAGGCCATCTCCCTTGGAACAAACACTGTCCAAGGTACAACTCACCATAAACCATATTGTATCCATGCATACAACTGGTACCCATGATCCGTACCCCTGGAAGAATAGAATCTAAAGAAGATTGAACACTTCCCACCATACGAGTCCATAGTACGACTCGTACCCTGTCTGACGGCTCATGGTGAGCCACTCGTACTCAAATCCAAATTAGTTTACCAAATATAAGATTAAGTGAAGCAAAGATCCAGACCAAATGACTTGTGTCCACCGATATGACTCGTACCACCCAAGTTGTATCCATTCCCAAAACTAAATCCAACCCACCAACCAATACTAGTCAGCATATGACTAACTGGTACCACTCGTATCCCAGTGTACGAGTCGTTTCCCCTAGTAGTATCCTACTCAGAGACCAGAAATCCAGAAAATTTTCAAAGGGCTAGAAATCCAGTGTGTTTAAGTCTCCCCCACTAGATACATTCGTCCCCAAATGACGGACAAGGTAAGGTAACCACAAGCATGATTCATTTGCATTGTCCAATATCAATCCAACCTTTAACCGAATTAGAAAACCCGGGTGCAAAGATATTAACCTCTCCTTTAACAAAGTTTGAAAACAAAAGTTTGTTGAAGAACACATACCTTCTGCATGATAAGCTTTCCATCGTACAAAATTCGCCCAAATCTGACACTTGGGTAAAGAGTTAAGAGCCATTTTAGTAAGACAGTGTACCACCGGTACTCCAGTGTGTCGCAGAGGCGGTCCAAATGGCATTTGTCATTTTCCAGTGAGATAACGCAATACCATTGCATCGAGCCACTAGCCTTTTTCCCAATTGTCACTTTTCAGTGTGACTCCGCGATCATGGCGCATCGTGCCAAAAGGAAAATTTGCAACTAGTGAGCCACCGCGATGGCACCGCATCGCGCCATCAACCCAGTTCCCAGTTGTCCACTTTCCAGTGGCACGATGTGATAGTGGCGCGTCACTCCAGGTGCCCAGTTCGGAAAATTTTCACAAAAAATTAAAAGGACGCCCAGGGTTAAACCAGTCTTTTTCCACAATTTTATTATGCCCAGATACGGGATATAATCCCTAAAAACGTCCTTAGCTACTCATTATACAATTCATCCCCAAATTAAAAGCATTCTCTCTCAAAGAGGCAAAAACCTTAGTTCAAGAAATTAAGAACAAATCTAAGGATTTCTTCCAAGAACCTTCAAGAAAGAATCTTCCAAGGTTGTTAGATGTTCATCCATGGATCCTTACCTTCCATGAAGCCCAAGAATCCTTTTTCAAAATACAAGATTTATGATTTATGATTTCCATGTTTGAATTACATTGAATTCATGTTCATGATGTTGTTTGAGTTTTAATCCATGATTTAGATTACAAGTTCCAAGAATTGATTCTAGTATGTGTTGAATTACATGATATTTATGATAAATCCTTCAATTTGCAAGTTAATTATTGTAACCATGTTAACTCTAAGTGTTTATGATTTAATGAACCAAGTATGTTTCTCATATATTTGATAGACTGCCTATGAGAATGAAATAATGCCATTATAGCATGCTAACATGTATTCCCCATCTATGTATAAGTTAATGCATTACAAGTGTTTTATGAAATGTCTCTATGAATGAATTATGACGAGTGAACATTGTTATGTTATTTAAGATGATGCTTTGCTTTACTTTTCATGCTATCGAGTCCTGGGAGTATTTAATACCTAATAATTTAGTTCTTTACCTAGAGCCAGTATCAGTGACCGGATAGTATCAGTCATGTCACGATCAGTAGTACTCTCAGTCAGTAACGGAACTCAGTAAAACTTAGTCAGTTATAGAACTTAGGAAAACTCAATAAACTCTGTATTAGTCCAGTCCAGTTCAGTATAATCAGATTAGTGTCTTTCAATTGGGAGTAGGATTCAGCACCGAGCGAGCCTAGGGATGGGGTCTCACCCGTTAGCTAGGACTGGGTTCTCAAAGCAATCCCTAAGTTCCAGAACTACATAGCCAGCGTAGGTTATGAGATGTTACCCGTTAGATAGGACTGACATACTCAAGGATCAACCGCTAGTTTAGGACTGATCTTAGGGGTCACCCATTAGTTAGGACTGACTCCACAGCAGTTGTCATTACCCGTGGCACGGTATTGACACCCTTCCAATTGGGGTTACAAATTGGACCCCAACTCAGTTATCTTATCTTATTTGGGGTATGTCGGTTAGATGATTACCTCCCACAGTTTCAGTTTTAGTCTTCAATTTAGAACTCAGTTTAGTTCTACAGTATCAGGATTGTCAGCTACAATCAATTACTATCAGTAACTCAGTTATCAGTAAATCTCAGATTATCAGTTTCTCAGTTATGAGAACTCAGTACTTAGTTTTAGGAAAGTTCAGATACAGTATATATCTATGTATGTCCACAGTATTGCGTACTCAGCGATTTCAGTAGTATCAGTTATTCATGAACTCTCATGTTCAGTTACGTTATATCATTTAGTCAGTTATTGTTCATGCATATGAACTCTTGCATTTAGTCTTACCTCATCTAGCATACCAGTACATTCCCAGGTACTGACTCATACTTTCCTGCTCTGTGATGTTTCATATCATAGGTTCGGATGCTCAGGTTCCGGACCACGTAGAGTAGATTTAGATTCGGCCAGCAGCAGTAGATTAAGTAGTGAGTCCTTATCATTCGAGGATATTCTATTATTTCATATTTTAGTAGATGTAGTAGATCAGTAGATGGAGTTAGTTGGGGGATTATCCCATCAACTCCGCTTTCAGATAGATTCAGTCAGAGGCTTTTCAGACTAGACTTTCAGACAGTATTAAGTTTTACAGATGTTATATTTTATTAATATTTCAGATGTTTTGAACCATATGGCATTTCAGCCTATTTTTCTGCATTAATTGCAGTATTATTATTCAGTGCTCACAACAGATATAGTTCATGGGTTAGCTTGTAGTCCTTGGGGTCATAAGCACCGTGTGACAACTAGGGGTAGTCTCGGGTCGTTACACGTACTCAGATCCAACTTAGTCTACCAAATCTAATATTAAGTGAAGGAAAGACCCTAACCAAATGACTCGTGTCCACCAATACGACTCATACCACAAAAGTTGTATCCATTCTCAAAACTAAATCCAACCCACCAACCAACATTGGTCAGCATACGACTACCCATACCACTCATATCCTAGTGTACGAGTCATTTACCCTAGTCATATCCTGCCTAAAGACCAGAAATCCAGGAAATTTTCCAAGGTCCAGAAACCCAGGGTGATATAATATTTGACCTATAAAAAAGGGTCATTAATACCAGTAATTGAAGAAAAATATTCCCACAATTCTTTTGAGATTCTACACGGCATGAATAGATGTTTAATAGTTTCCTGAACATCCCTTTCACAATAACAATAGATCACATTATCACAAATTTTATTCATGATGAGAACGTCTCCTATGGGGATTCTTCTTCCACAACCTCCACAAGAAGAATGATACCTTAAAGGGTATTTTTTTCATCCACATGTCTTACAAATTCTGAAGAATACCGTCCTTATTCTTTATATTATCCCTTGCAAACCTTACTATAAACTTTCAAAAAAATGTCAACATCCACCAAGCCTTGTCCCATCTATCTGAATCTGTAACACTATTGATATTACTTACAAGATGATCACATACCTCTTCACCAAAATTCTATTGCAACATATCTACATTTCATCCATTAGATGTACACAACTATTTCACATATTCAATCTAATAATTCTTGGTCCTATCAATTGGTAATAAAGTGGAGGGCACCTAGTTGTGTCCAGTTATCAAATCATACACTAGAGTGACCATGTTTGGGTTTCCACCATATTTTCTAATCAAACACATCTCTAGCCTCGAGCATATTCAAATTAATGAACCACCCTTCCATTCAACAAACTGAGGTCTCACTTTTTTGCAGTACATGTTCCACATAAAGTTGGTTCGTAAAGTTTTTTGAGTTCTGACTATCCACCACAACTTGGAAAAGAGTGTCCTAGAGACATCAAAGAGGGATCTAAAGCCCAAACCTCGTTCTTCCTTAGATTTGCAAATACCATTACAAGCAACCCAATGCATCTTTTTGCCAACATCCATGAAATTTCATAAGAATCTTGTAAATAACTTATACAAATCATAAAGAACACATTTAGGAGGCGTGATGGAAAATAGTAAATAAATTGGGATACAAGAAAGAACATTCATAATTAATACTGCCTTACCACCAAAAGATAGCATCTTTCCTTTCCATGCTTGGAGATTGTTATGCACTTTCTTTAATAGTTTAGAAAAATGAACTTTTTTCTTTTTCGCATGACCAATAGGAAACCCAAGATGAATTAAAGGAAAATTACCTCTAGAAAAACCTGTAATTTCATCAACTATCTTGATGTCAAATTGAGTTGTTTTATGATAAGCAAAAATGAAGTTCTTCTCTTTATTTATTAATTCACCAGATTTGATTTCATACTCCTTAGGAATCCTCTTTGGCATTTGTAAAGAAAACATGTCAGTAGAAGCAAAACTAATGGTGTCATCTGCATAATCCAGATGATTAATAATTTCACTCCACTTAGTCATACCATAACATCTATAACTTGGTTCATAAAATAAAGAATTAAAGCTCTAGATAAAACTTCTGCAGCCAGAAAGAATAAAGTAAAAGAAAGGGGATCTCCTAGCTTTACTCCTATGGCAAAATGAAAAAATCCGTGTGCCTGCCCATTTATAAGAATAGAATACCAATTATTGGCCACCAGTCTCCATATCTTATCAGCCACATTATTGTCAAACCCTATTTTATCCAAAACCTTCATAAAAAATTTCATTCCACTCTATCATAGGATTTAGTCATATCAAGTTTAATGACCACATTGAAAGGTTTTTCTCTGAGTCTAATATCTGATATAATTTTTTATGCAAGAAGTACATTTTCAGTAATACTTCTTCCTTTCACAAAACCATATTGAGTTCTTGAAATAAGCATAAGCAAAATCCCTTCAAGTCTATCATGCAATACCCTAGAAATCATTTTATTTAAGAAATTACTCAACCTAATTAGTCTAATATCATAAAAAATATTGCACAATATCTTAGTTTGGTAAAAGAACAAAACCAGTATGACTAATGGATTTGGGAAGTGTGTAACCCTTAAAGAAGGCAGTTACCACTTTCCATACACCTATTCCAACTATATTCCAGCATTTTTGAAATAAATGACCTGTAAACATGCACTTTTACCATTTAGTTAAAAAACAACTAATTTAACTTATTTCAAAGTGGGATATGCATGGATTGCAGCATTAATCTCATCAAAACCATTTCTGGAATGTGTTTCTGCAAAGAAAATTTTGCATCAGTGCTTCTTCTTGAAAATTGGTCTTGAAAAAATAACACAGCCTCATTTGCTACCTGATTAGCTTTTTTAATTCAATGTCCATCAACCTCTTTTATTTTCTAAATACTTAACCCTTTTCTTCTTCCTTTGACCAAACTATGGAAGAATTTTTTGTTTCTTTTCTCCTTTTGGAGAACCACTGAATCCTAGCTTTCTACTCCCAAAATTCTTCTTCAAAAGGAATATACCTTTCTAATTCTGCTTGGGATTTTTAAAGCACTATTCTATTCTCAGCATTAGGGTTTTCTTAAAATAACTCTTCTTTCAATCTAATAATCTCCTCTCGGATTTGCAGTTGCTTAAAAATATCACCAAAGCTTTCTTTGCTCTATCTAGACAAAGCAACTTTAATCTTCTTTAGCTTCTATTTTAGGCTGATAAAGATATCATTTTCTTTCTTAGAAATCTAATTTTCAAGGACAATTTGATGAAAATTATTCTTTCAGTGCAGAAATTAAGGAACCCTAATGGTCTTCTAGTATTTGTGGACTAATTTCCATAAGTTAATAATAGAGGTGCAGGATCTGAGCTTATTCTGGCTAAGTGTTTCACATGTACTGATCTAAATAGACCCAGGAACTCCTGATTACCAAAGAGACTATCCAGTCTATTAAAAATACATTAATTATCAATCCTACCATTCAACAAAGTAAAAGGGTTACCTTTGGAATTAAACTTCATGAGATCGCAAGAGTTTATACATAAAGAAAAGTCTTCATATTCTTCTGAATAAATAAAAAAGCCCCTTAGCTTCTTCTCATTACTCAGTATGACGCTAAAATCACCCCTATTAATCAAGGAAGCCTACTATTCATATAGACAGAGTAGATATCATTCCATAAATTGAGTCTTTTCTGTGCATCTTGGCATATACCACAGTATTCACCAGTTGTTGACTAGATTCTAAAAATCCAATTGCACTTTCAGTTGTTGCTCAGTTTATGATAAAACACTCACATTAACATTGCCATTAATGAAAATCCAGATCTTTCTATTCTGATTATAGTCTGCATATTGCATCTTTAGATTTCTCTTATATTTTTTAGGCAAAATGGTTCAGTGGACCCCTGTATTAATGTCGGTTTTGTAAGTTGGACACTTCTACTTATATATTTATTATCTAGACCCTTGAACTCATTAAAAAGTAATATTTTGCATTCTTTGATCGTTGACCGAGTCTATGTGGCACTCAAATGGCTGACTAGAACAAAGTGAGTGTAGTCACTCGCCTGGGATGCGAGTGGGGGTCAATTTTTTACCAAATTTATATTAATATAATAAAAAAAATAAAAAAAGGGGGCACTCAATTTTTTCCAGTTTTTTCATTTAAAAATATTTTTAAAAATAAAAAAAATAATAAATTTAAAAATAAAAAATAAAAAAAGGCCACCCCCAACCCCTATCCAGCCACTCCCCCACCCCACCCAGCACCCCCACCCAACCCAGCACCCCCCCACTTGATACCAACAAATAATGTACAAGAAATTCACTTTCCCTGGCATCTCCACTTCACCATTTTCCCTCGAAAAAATAAACCCTCCGTTGATACCAACAACAATGTACAAATGCCCTCCATTGTCCACCATTTCACTTCTTCATTCGAACTCATAGAAGCCATTGCCTTCCTCATCAAAACCAACAAACCTTTCTCCCTCCTTCCCCTTCCTGGTATCGCTTCCATTTGCGCGCGCACTCCTCACTTTCCTTTTGCAAAGCAGATCTTCGACTCGGTTAACGAACAAGAACTTTCTATATGGAATAGTTGTTTAAGAAAATTTGCTAAAACCTCATGTTCTGCAGTTGATGTTATCTTCTTGTTTCAGCAAATGCGGAGTTACAACGTGGGTGTTGATTGTTTCACTTGTTCATTTGTTCTTAAAGCTTGTGTGGAGTTACGGGATGTTTCGTGTGCAAGAATTGTTCACGCATTGATAGAGAAATTTGGGTATCAATCGAATTTAGTTTTGCTGAATGCGCGTATCCATTTGTATGCGATTTGTGGAGTCATGGGTGATGCAGTTCTTCTGTTTGATAAATTTTTGGGATTAAAATTTAAATTTAAATTGAAAGTAAGTGGGAGTAGATATTGAAAAATTAGTGAATTTAATAAATAAACTTGAAATTGTTAAAGATATTCAAATTTAAAAATAAAAAAATTTATTATGTTTGTATGAATTTATAGTTGAAAATTTAAATTAGTTGGAGAAGAATTTTAATTATTCGAAATGAATTTGATGTTTAATTTGTGAGCAAAAATAAAAACATGATTATTCAAATTTTTCTGCAATTTATAAATTTTTCTTATTTAATTAAATTAATTTTAATATTTAATTTATTATGTAGCATTTTAAAAATGACTTGGAATTACATGCAATACTTGAAAATGACGTGACAAATGTGGCAGCTGACGTGGCTGCTGATGTGGGGAGAGTGTGTTACACTCACCAAAAAAGTACTTAAAATGTTTTTTAATGGGTTCATAGATTTAAATGATAAACATGTAAATAAAAGTGTCCAACTTACAAAACCGACATAGTACAGGGGTCCACTGAGCCATTTTGCCTATTTTTTAATCTAGTTAATACATTGAAAAGGTTCCATCAAAGCTATAAAGGAAACTTTCTGATGTCTGTGTAACATTTGAATTCTATGAAATAAATTTGGTGTTCTTGCAGACCGCACATTCCAAAATAATGCTTTCATAATTATTTGAATTTAGAGTTAGCACTCCTCTTGGGATTCACCCTGGTATCCCTTGAGTCATCAATATTCTTGTCTTTAGTTTTGCTTTTGACTGATTGAGGTGATAACCCAGCTTCTGTAAATACCTAATCTTCAATCTGTGGGTTATCTATCTCTTCTAAATCTTCTACCTGGTGATTTTGTATATCCTTCTTCCACAGCTTCTCTTTAGAAATTTTCTGATGAGAAACTAATTCATGCAAAGTTTTTATAGGACTAGCTTTCATGCACATTGTTGAAATCTTACGAGAGCCCCCTTGTTCATCTCCGGTTACTTTAAACAACAATATTGACATATCTGAAACTTTAGGAAAAGAACCTACAATCTTTTCATTGCTGTGAAATTCCATAGAGCTGTCAATCTGCAAAGGCTCGTGATAAGTAGCTTATGCTAAAATTTGATTGCCATCTTCCAATCCTTGATGCATCTGATTGATTCTTTCTGAATTAATTGTTGGTACTAGACTTTTGCTTGAATCATTGTTATTTGTTACCATTCGGATAGCCTCATCTCCTCTATTTTTGCACTCTAAATACTCATTTGAACTATCTGTTGCTACTTTACTAATTGTAGTGGATCTATCAACTATAGTTTGTTAATTTAATTTTGCTGCATTTTAAGTTGACACTGCATCATATGTTATGCTATCACTACTCCTTGTATCATGACCTTTACTATCACCACTTTTTGAGCTTGCGGATTGTTCACTCTGTATATTCTTCCTCTGTTGTTGTTGTGTGTTATGATCATGCCTGCAATTCTCTTTTTCCTTGTTTGCATCTTCCGCAGGTAATTTCTTTGTAGAACATCAAAAGTATTAGAAATCCTAATACCTTTATGATCTTGATTCATGTCATCTTTGTTATTAATCAACTTAGTGGTGCCTTGTTCAAGTTTAAATCTCTTACTAGTAGAATTCCATCTTTCATATACCACTCTCCCATTTTTATACCTTCTCTGAATGTCTTCCTCATTTTGCATTACACTGTTGTCTATTTCTTTAATTAGTACATTCTCCTCTTCTTAGGTATTAATTTCGCATGCAATGTCCCGTATTCATTTTCATCATGACCTTGCAACTTACATGTATGACTACTTAGGCACAACATCATACTGTATTGCAACTTTTTGAACTTTGGCCTTATTTGTTTTACCGTTTATTATCTCTAACTCCATATAGTCAGGTTATTTAGTTGCTAGATCCTCTTGCACTTTGACCCTAGCACAGCTTGATCTGATTTTCTTAATAGTATGTTGGTCTAATTGAACTGGCTTCCTAATAGTTGATGCCAATGAAAAAAGAGATTACAAAGAATCTGGGTAACAAATCAAGAAAGGATATCTATGTCATTGCTTCTGTAGTTTCTTCATGCCACTAAAATTAGCATCATATATCAGTGGATGCATTTGATAAGAAAGACCATCTTTAGCAGTGATGTAGTACAAATTCTTTGACATCATGTTTACAAAATCCTCCATTCTTGAAAATTTCATCAAAATATGTCTATGTATCAAGAGGCCAATTTTACATTCTCATTTAATGTGACATTGTTTTGGAATTTGTATTCGCAGGTTCTCCAGCTCTGGACAACCATAGAAATTTTTTCTATTACTACTAGTTGAAGATCTACAATAATATTTTTCTTTTTCACTTCATCCTCTGTCCGAGAAATTCGAGGAATACCATCATTGTAACTAATTGATTTCATTGCTACTGAAACACCCTTATTTATCTGTTGAGACTTCATCTCAGGTTTTGGTAAATCTGAAAACTTGATTTGATTACCTACAGAATTATCAGCTTGATCAAAATTATTATTATATTCAACAGGCAAATTCTTAGTAAGTGTAGGCAGTGAGGATTTAGGTGGCGATTTAGGATGATACAACTCTGGAAACATCGATGGGGAAGTAATTAAAAGTTATTGGTCAGTCAATGATGATGGAACCTTGGTCGAAACGGTCATACCGGTGCCGACTACCGGTTGGTGCTAAGGCTAGGGTTACGACTAGAATAGTGTTTTTGTCTAAGAATTTTTTTCGGACTACCTACTGAGTACCATTGCTTTTGTACTCATATTACACTTCTGTATTCTTTATAGTGCAAATTTGAGTACTAGTTTCCGCCATTGACGTTGTGTTAGTATGGGTCAGAGTTTGAAGGTAGGGTGAGCTTTTTTAGCCGGAGTTGATTTTCTCTCCTTTTTCTCTTTTTGGATGGTCTTTCTGTTTCGAGACTATTGTATACTTGAGATTGATAGTACTCTTGTTCTTTTGCTAGACGCTCTTGTACCGACCTTAGTAGGTCGTGGAATTTTGTTACTCTTTTCATTATTTTTCTTCAGTTATGCTATTATTCTTATGGTTTAAAGCTTGTAATCCAATTGCTTGTGTATTCCAGCATCTTTTGCTATTTTCCACCAACTAGCCTATTTGTTGTTTCGAGCTATAGTTATACTTACCTATTGGCGAAATAAAGTAGATGTCATCATGACCCGTGAAATCGGGTCGCGACAAAAGGTCTGAAGAGAAGTTAATTGAACATGAAATAAATTGTTCGAATTATCAACATAAAATTACAAATGAAACTAGAAAATAATAGGTAAACAATTGAATATATATCTATCTATCTATATATATATATATATATATATATATATGGGTTAAAGACTTGCTGATGTGGCGCTCTCTAAGGGTTGGATTCATATTTATCTTTTTTTTTTTTTTGGTATTTTATTCAATTCTAAAAGACATAAATTTCACCTTAAAAATAGACTTAAACCTAAATATCAGTAAGACTTCAGTTATGCTGCATATAAATCAGGGAAGATAGAAAGCAACAGTTTCAAAATTAAAAGACATTCGTTCTAAATATGACTTTTCAGATTAAACGATACAGATAAATCATTAAAAAAAATGTATAAATCTTCCAAGAAGAGGAAGGCAAAGACTCTGAAGAAACTTTTCGAAAATGGTGTTTTTATCGTAAGGATCCAAATCTTAATTTTCTCCTAACTCTTTTGTGGAATATGCTCAGATGTGGATTGTTTTTTTGGATACTCAATATATATTTTAATTGATTCCTCTTTGATGTTTCAAATTTACACTTTTAGCGAAGAATTCTTTGAATAAAGTATGATAAAGTGAGAAGAACGCTGGAATTGCCATCTCTTATGCGGCTGCTAAAGTATACTTTTTCATCAATTTTTAAAGCTAAGTAAATGAAATATTTAAGATAAAGTATGTTGAAATGAGGAGAATGCTAAAATTACCATCTTTTATGCGGCTACTAAAGTACACTTTTTCATCTATTTTTTGAGCTAAGTAAATGGAATGTTTAATTTTGAATAATACTTTATCTTTTCAGGTATGAAACTTTTGATTTCCAAGCATTATTTGGAGTTTTTTTAGCCAAGAATGAACAAAATAGAAAGCAGTACCAACGTTAACAACAACATAATGAGATGGACATGATGGGCATGTTGAATTCAGAGAGAGGACGCACGACAAATCTTACAAGCATTTGGAGGTATTGGAAGTGGCGATTAAGGTAAAATAAAATAGATAAATTATACTTTTAATTGTTCCTGTCACAGTTGTTTTTTAAAATGAAAATAACGTGAAGTTATACTTGACAGAGAATAAATAATTCTTTTGGATCTTCTACGTAAAGGTCACATCCTAATGGTTCTTTCAAAATTATCATCTTTAGACAAAGTTTAATCTATGTTCAAAGCTAAATTAGTAGTTAAGACTTCTCTAATATATTTTGATTCATTATTATTTCTGAATTTACAGGCTTTGAAACGATATCACCTACATATTACATGTCTTGAACTTTTTTCCAAAGCCAATGAACATTCTACCTTCTCAAGGAATGATGACTTCGTGTGTAATTAGAAGTCTCAATTGTGTCGATGCAGCTATGGAGGAGTTGATCACATTATTTTCAGCAATTACTTTCAATTGATGTAGAACAGATAATTGTGTTGTTTATTATGTTATTTATTAATTAATGCTATGATTACTCAATGTCGTATTATATCATTAGTGACTGTTGGGTTAGTAGCCTTCTATAGAGCTGTTCGTTCTAATATTTACTACCAATAGGGTGTGCTAGATATTTTAAAAACAAATTAAAAAGTTTTAAAAAGTTTTTCTAATTAAGATGATTCCATTTTGATTTGTTTTTTTCATATATATATTTTCCAATATATATGCTTTTTGGAATAGTACTGTTTGATATGTTTTGTTATTTTTAATATTTCATAATTTTGTATACTTAAAAAAAAGTAGAATCGCACGAAAAGTTCACTAGTTACTATGAAGGAAAGCGTATAAATTATGAACGTAAATTGTAAGAGAACAATTGTTCCGAAAATTTTTAAATAACAAATTTATTTCAATTGTTTTTATTCTTACAATCAAAATCCAACCAAATTTTAATGGTTTTAAAAACTAAACCTAAACCAAACCAAATAAGAAAATACCAATTTTTTTCCTCAACTCGATTCATTTTTTTTATGAAAAAATCACATAAATATACAAAGTTAGAGTCTATATTACAAAATCTACCACAAGTTTCTATTTTACAAAATATACCAAACAAAACTAACAAAACCTATTAAATAGGAGAAAAAAATTCCTAGAAGTCTTTCATTTCTTTCAATTTTAAAACTTTTTTTTTTCTTCAAATTTTGAAAACTTTATAGATCACACAATTTGAGTCGTCCTCTTTACTCCCCCATTCTTTGAGAAAATGTAATGAAGACCACACTTGAAAGGAACACTTTATCTTTACCTTTCTCATTCTTCAAATTAAATACCCATTAAATACCCCTAACTAAATCTTTTTTTTTTCTTTTCTCAATTTCACGTAACAATGTCGAAACTGGCGATTTTCGAGCCCAAACTCCTTCTCTTTGACCCAAAATCTCCTATTGGAATCCGCCATCTACCACCGAAATCCGCAAATCTCCATCGACAATGTGGTCGGCGAAACCACCACAACCACAATCTTCAAGTTATTGCAGTCTCCAAAGCTCCCTATTATCCCTCGCCATCTTAACTCTACTCTCCTTCACATATCTCTCCCTCAAACACTTCCACTCTTCTAATTCTCCTCCTCCTTTAACTCCTACTGGAAGCTATTATGCGGAGATGCTCTGATATTGTTTCGATTTTAGTTCAGCATCATCATTTAAGTAATGTAAAGCTACCGTTTTTATAAACATGATATAAATATGGTATAGAAATTGGTGTTTCATAAATGTTATATATTCTGTAAATGGTATAAAAATAATATAGAAATTGGTGTTTCTATAAACATGATATGTAATTGATATAGAAATTGGTGTCATCTAAAAATTATTTAACTACATCTTAAAAATATAATATAAATATGGTATAGAAATTGGTGTTCCATAAAGGTTATGTCAAAAACCTTACGAAATTTGGATATGGTATATTCTATGAGGTATAATTAACTTCTAAATAATGATATAAAAATGATATATAAAATGGTGCTCCCATAAATATATTATGAAATTGCTATAGAAATTAGTGTTCTCTAAAGATTATTTAATTATATTCAAAAATTATAATATAAATATTGTATAGAAAGTGGTGTTTTTATTTTGAAAGCACTTATGACAATTGAATAGTTGGTAGATTTTATAAATAAAAGCTACCTTTTGTAAATAAAAAATAATAGTGGTAGATTTTGTAATACAAGCTCTAAATTTGTACATTTATGTGAATTGCCCTTTTTTTTATTTGGTTCAATTTTCTGATTTTCCGTGAATGCGAACACATACAAACTATTTTCTGTGTCTAACGCTATTAAATTCACCCCTACTATATCATCAAAATTTTATTGAAATCACGTCCTAAGGTAAACATAGCTTTGCTGACCTTTATGAAAAAACTTGGACTTAGAAATACACCATAGTCCATACAAATGTTAGCATAATAATGCAATAGCGAGGGAGATAGAAAAGGGCTAGGGAGCCCCATTGTGGTGCTTTTAAATTAAATACACGCCCACGCATTTCAATGCATGCAAAGAATGAACCTATAAATAACACTAGTAAACATTATCATGCTGCTGCAGATTTCTTATCCTCATCGTCATAGATATTCAAAGCATGGAGCAACTTTGGCCATGACTCTGGAATTCCTCCAGGGAGATCAAACTCCAGCAGCTTTCCCCGCATGCGATAAAAGTCCTCCACTGGCTGGCTCTGCAGTAACAACAGCATTTAGTAAGTTAGATCATGAATATGTGAATTTAACACGCTAGCTAACTGAGAATCAAGTCTGCACTGTCCTAAAGCAAATCAGAGGATCTGGGGAGAAAAAAAAAAACAATTACAGGAAATACAACACTAGGTTAGTAACCACTGCAAAAAAGAAATGCACATCCTAACAAAAGCAGCCACTTTGTACGGATCACATGCAAGAGCAGCTCCAGTGCAATCCAACCAATCAACTAATACTTCAACACCAAACTAGTCGAGTTCAAGGACAGGAAAATATATCCAAGGGAAAAAAGAGTATCTCGATGCCACACTAGATTGTATACAGATGTCAAAATCAGTGACTAAACTTTGACTTGACATACTAGAAGAAAACATTAAATTCGAGTAAATGACCCAATGAACAGCTTGCAGAACACCTCATAATTGCTCAGAATTATTATTTGTTGAGTTGTGAATGGCACAGATTTTTGTTGCCTACGGAAGTGTCACAAATTGTGCTGTGGGGGGGGGGGGGGGGGGGGGGG